>NW_008334762.1:557853-558294 GCF_000622305.1 Nannospalax galili | reverse complement strand
AAATATACCAAGCAAATGGCACTAAGAAAAAAGCAGGCGTAGCAATCCTAATATCGGACAAAATAGACTTTAAACTGAAACTGACCAGAAAAGAAAAAGAGGGCCACTTCATTTTGATCAAAGGAACAATGAATCAAGAAGATATTACACAGGAACATATATTCACCAAACTCTGGTGCACCAAACTTCATAAAAACAATACTACAGGACTTTAAGACCCAGATTAAACCCAACTCATTAATAGTAGGCGACTTCAATAACCCACTGTCCCCATTAGATAGGTCACTGGGGCACAGAGTTAACAGACAGACATCTGAATTAAACAATATCATTTATCAAATGGACTTAACAGACATCTACCAAGTATTCCACCCAAGCACCAAAGGACATACTTTCTACTCAGCACCCCATGGAACGTTCTCCAATATCGACCATGTACTA
>NW_008334762.1:556517-557574 GCF_000622305.1 Nannospalax galili | reverse complement strand
TAGCTCTAAGTGCCTACATCAAAAAATCGGAAAGAACACATATAAATGACTTACCATTGCAACTCAATACACTCTGAAAAGCAACAGCAAACGAAACGCAAACCCAGCAGACAAGAAGAAATAACAAAAATCAGGGCAGAAATTAATGAAATTGAAACAAAGAAAACAATACAAAGAATCAACAATTCCAAGAGCTGGTTCTTTGAAAAGATAAACAAGATTGACAGACCACTAGCCTAGTTAACCAAAAGAAAGAGCACCTCCAAATCAACAAAATTAGAGATGAAGGAGGAAACATCACAATGAACACTAAAGAAATCCAAAACATTGTAAAGGAACACTATAAAAATCTATACTCCACGTAAAATCAGAGATGAAAGGGGAAACATCACAACAGACACCAGAAAGATACAGAACATTATAAGGGAATACTTTAAAAACCTATATGTTAATAAATTTGAAAACCTAAAAGAAATGGACGAATATCTAAAGGCATGGGAACCACCAAAACTAAACCAAGAAGAGATCAACAGCTTAAACAGACACATAACACAAAAAGAAACTGAAACAGTAATACAAAACTTCCAGACTAAAAAAAGCAAGACCCAGATGGATTTGCAGCAGAATTCTATGAGACATTTGAGGAATAAAAAGAGGATCTGCATCCAATACTACTTAATTTATCTTTAAAAAAGTAGAAATGGAGGGAGAACTTCCAAATTCCTTCTATGAAGGCAGCATCAGTCTAATTCCAAAACCAGGTAAAGACACAACCAAAAAAGAGAACTATAGACCCATATCCTTAGTGAACACAGATGAAAAAATTTTCAACAAAATACTTGCAAACCACATACAGACACACATCAAAAAGATCATCCACCATGATCAATCAGCTTTATCCCAGAGATGCAGGGATGATTCAATATACGTAAGTCAATAAATGTCATAATCATTTAAACGGACTCAAAGACAAGAACCATATGGTCATTTCAATAGATGCAGAGAAGGCCTTTGACAAAATTCAACATGCATTTATGTTCAAAGTCCTAGAGGGAAT
>NW_008334762.1:547379-555813 GCF_000622305.1 Nannospalax galili | reverse complement strand
CAACCGTGAGCACTAAGAGCAACACCGAGGGGATTACTATACCAGATTTTAAGCTGTATTACAGAGCTATACTCATAAAAACAACATGGTACTGGCAGAAAAATAGACCCATAGATCAATGGAACAAAATTGAAGACCCAAATATGAGTACATGCAATTTCAGCCATCTGATATTTGACAAAGGGGCTGAGAACATTCACTGTAGGAAAGACAGCAAGTTCAGCAAATGGTGCTTCGAAAACTGAATTATCACCTGTAGAAGAATGAAATTAAATGCCTGTATTTCACCTTGCACAAATGTCAGTTCCAAATGGATCAAAGATCTCAAGCACTGCCTGAAACTCTGAAACTGTTAGAAAAAATCATTGGCAATAACCTACAAGACACAGGTGTAAGAAAGGATTTTCTAAACTGGACAGGAAACAAGGTAAAAAAAATCAACAAATGGGACCTCATTAAACTAAACAGCTTCTGTACATTAAAAGAAGAAGCCAAGGAAATGACAAGAGGATGCACAGAAAGAGAGAAAATCTTCACCAACAACACAACTGACAGAGGTTTTAACATCCAGAATATATAAAGAACTAAAAAAACAAAGAATTAAGAAAGGAAATAACCCAATTAAAAGATAGGCTAAGGAGTTGAACAGAGAGTTCTCAAAAGAATAAGTAAAGATGGCTATGAAACATCTTAAAAGATGTTCAACATCACTAATAATCAGGGAAATGCAAATTAAAACCACTTTAAGATTTCACCTTACCCCAGTCAGACTGGCTAAGATCAAGAAAACAAATGATAACAAATGTTGGAGAGGATGTGGGGAAAGGGGAACACTCATCCATTGCTGGTGGGGCTGCAAACTGTTTCAACTCCTATGGAAAGCAGTGTGGAGAACTCTTAAAAAACTACAAATGAACCTACCATTTGACCCAGTTATACTACTCCTTGGCATATACCTAAAGAACTCGTCCTATCGCAGAGACACTTGTACATCTATGTTTTTTGCTGCTCTTTTCACAATAGCTAAGAGATGGAAGCAACTTAGTGTCCCTCAATTGATGAGTAGGTCATGAAAATGTGGTTCATTTATATGATGGAGTTTTACTCAGCAGTAAAGAAAGATGAAATCATGAAATTTGCAGGTAAATGGATGGAACTAGAAACTGTTATACTAAGTGAGGTAACACAGACTCAGAAAAAAAATTGACATATGTTCTCCCTCATATGTGGATCCTAGAACCAAACCCTGGTAAGTGAGTATGTATCTAGACATAACTTACAGGAACCAGGATAATGGGAAGGAAACAGGGAGGTAAAGGAAAGAGAAGAACAGCAGTAAATAGGCCTTAATAAGGGAGATAGGAATGAAAATTGGTTTAGTTTAAGGGAGTGGGGAGGGAAGGGTATACAAGGAACCTAGGATATAAAGGGAAAGAAGGAGCTCAAGAGAGGTAGGACCATAGGAGAAGGGTATTAGTAAGGGAGAAAGGGGGAAATGGGGGTACCTTAAGAGGGAAAACCATGATGGAGGGGTCAGACAATGTGAGAGATAAACAATGCCTATCTAGTTTTGAAAACCAGAGGGAACCATATTACTCCTACAAACTAGTAACAAATTATACATAGCAGATCAAGAAATATATGTCTAGGTAAGGTTTGTCTGAGAAGAACTGGTCTTTGCCTAAGATTTATCTACAGGACACACAGTAATTAAAAATACCAGACTGGTGGAACTAACCTTCTTGGGTATTTAACAGACATACTTTGAGGTCTATAATAATTTGGTCAGCAGGACCTAAAGGACACTTTTTGCTCCTTGTCCTCCTAGATCAAATAGTTCCAGGGGACTATGAGCATCTCTCAAAATGTCCTATAATGGTGGTTGGGTCATCTGTCCTCTTGATCAAGGAGGCCGAGGAGACCCCACCAGATGAACATGAACCATTGTCCAGTCTATAAAGACGAGGGTCAACACAGAGGTTTCATTTCCTCCATGCTTCCAAGCGAAGCCAACCATGGTCGAGCAGGACCTTTGACCTATCTTCACATAGGCAGAACTGGTAAAAAAAAGAGCCAGGGGCTCCTCCCAACCCCATGTGACCCCTGGGGAACAGATCCTCAAACGACCTTAAGAGTAAAAATAAATCGGTTTATCTGGACCAACTGTATGGCCTTAAACACCCCAAAGGAAAGTATAACCAAAGATTAAAGGGGTCAATATACTTTCATAAGAGTCCATATATATAGCTAAAGGCTATATAACAAGCAACAATGCCAGATAGAAGATACCTTCTTTTGAGTTGTTGGCCAGGGTGGCCAAAGGGATTCCCAGATAGTAACCCAGCATAGAACTGAGAAAATGAACAGCAGACCCCAATCTTATCTAAAGGAATATTGATAACTGTTTGCTGCTAGATGAGGAACAGCTGACCCTCCTAAAACAAAGACCTCTAGATAGGCTGACTAGATTCACCAGAAGGGCAAGTAGTGGGGAATGGCTGGCGGTGCTGACAACACAGCAGACATGAGCAGGGATATCAGAGTATAAGGGCTCTAGTGGGGGGACAGAGGCTATGGGAGGGTGCTACCTGGGAAGTGGGTGTATAAAAAAACAAAATTCTTCAAAGCATAAAAATGATCCATGCTCAGATGCCTAGAAGCTCAGAAAGTAACCAACAGTGACTAGTAATAATCAGATATTTAGAGATTAGAAATGCATGTGCGAACATCCAATGTCAATTGCATTGAAAAAGAATTTTTCTGTATGAAACTGTGTATTTTAATAATGAAATGGAGATCTTTTTAAAGGTTAAAACATCATTTAATTTATGTCTTATAGGGTTTATACTGAGTACAATATTGTATAACTGTAATAATTCAACTGTAAACCTAAAAATTTACAGCCAATTTTGAAAGATAAGCATCTTAGCTCTGGAAATTGTTATTGAATATGTCAATGCTGTTGTAATGAAATGCCTCTTCTAATTATATGGTTATTAAATAAATAACTGGGTTCGTATTTTAACTTTGCCATCACTAGAATCCTGACCTGAAGGAGGTCATTTAACCACTCTGCCCCTCCATTTTCTCATCTGAAAAACAGGGGAACAATAATATCCAATTCTTAGGATTGGTGAGTGAAGGCATGCAAAAGCAGTATCATTGTCAATAAATTCCTGGCATCTAACATTGTGATTGTAACTATCTTATTATTATTGAGTGAACTGCAGACCGACTCAAAACATATCTACTGTATACCTGTATTTGACAAAGTGCTCAATAATACTAGAAGCTGGCAAGGTAATAGGTTTCTTTAAGGTTTTTTCTTTACTTTTTAAATAGAGACAGGTCTCCCAAAGCCCCAGCTGTCCTCAAACTTACTATGCTGACCAGGCTAGCCTTCATCTCACAGAGATCTGCCTGCCTCTGTCTCCCAGGTGCTGGGATTAAAGGCATGTGCCATCATGCCTGGCTAAGTTATTTTTAATCTCACAAAATAATATTACCCAAATAGTACACATAAAATTAATAGGATGATTTTAAACTAAAAAAAAGGAAAAACACTAGTATTTCAAACAGGAGTTTAATTAGTAGAAAGAAACACCTAGGATAAATTACATTTTTTTCCATTTACTGAGTTATCTTTAGTGCTATACACAGAATGCCCCCCGTGGTAAGAATATATAAATACTGAAAAACTAGCAGAACAAGGGAAAGGGGACTTAATTTTAAAACTCACTCATAATAACCTCCCTAAAAAAATTTAGTAACAAAAAAATGTATAGGATCCACATGAAAATAACCGTAAAACTTAACGTTAGACATAAAAGAGGAAGACAATGACTTGATATATTCTTGGATCTGGAACTTTCAACAGTAAAAGGTTTAAATTATCTCCAATTTAATATATCATTTTACAGTAAAAATACTAACTTACTTGTTTTGAGTGTTTTGGGTAGGAACAGTGAAAAAGAGGAGACTCAAATTCAAATAAACAGCAAAAAGAAAATAGATAATAATAGAGACACAAATATGCATAAAATGCAAACTGAAAGATTTCTCCAAATTTAAATACCATAAAACATAAATATGTCTGACAGTAATGCAAGAAACATGAACAGAGCAAGTAGGATGGCAACTCTTAAATCAACAAGAAAGATAGATTGGGCCATAAATGATCAAACACTGTCAAAAAATAGTCTCACACCATAAACACTCAAGACACATGCATTTAAATTTTCAGTTTTGAAAAGTGAAATTAAGGGTCTGTGAGATGGCTCAGTGGGTAAAAGCACCTGGGGCTAAGCCTAAAGACCTGAGTTCAATCTCTGGAACCCATATGGTAGAAGCAGAGAGATTCCGGCAAGTTGTCCTCTGACCTTCACACATATAGAATAAATAAAGTAAATGTTAATTTATTTTTAAAAGTGTAATTAAGGTACATAGCTAAAAAAATTATAAATGAGAATAATAATCAAGTATTCTTTTTATGTCTTGTAAACGTCTATGCTTTGACCTTTTCATGTTAAAAATCTTGAAATCTACAATACTGAAAATGATGCATCACTGCCTGCTAATATCTTATGTTCATGGTAGAGTACATTACCAGATTACAGTGAGTTACTGTCTGCTTGACTTTGCCATCTTGGTTTTCCTGCTTTCATAGATATTTATTAACTGACTGAAGGGTTGAATTTCAGAACTTGGGATCAAATCCAGGTTTCAGGTATACCAGGGAAGCACTCTACCACAGAGCTCTACCGACAACCCACTGTTCTTATTATATGAGGTGGTTCCTATCAGATATAAATTAAGAGCAGAAATAAGGAAAAAAAATGTAAGTCCAGGCACAGGCACAGTGGTACACACCTGTAATTTCTAGGAAGATCGTGAAGCCAGCATGGGTTATACAGAGACCTCGTCTCAAAAAAAAAAAAAAAAAAAAATTATGACAGGCATGGTGTTACATGCCTGTAGTTCTAGTACTTGGGAAGTTAAGGCAGGAGGATTACAAAGCCAGAGCTAGCTGCAGCTACATAGTCAGTTCCAGGCCAATCTGGGCTAGGTAGTAAGACCTTGACTCAAAGAAACTAAACTAAATTTATATTAATAAACATAAATTAGAATTTCAAAATGTTAACTTAGGGTAAAGTAGCTCAGTTTACAAACAGGCAACTTCCAGTCTCCAATAATTAAATTTATGCTACCTGATTTTTAGTTTTTAAATAAAATAAGAGGACTAGTGGGCTAAGGTAGACTGCAGCTACAGCTCAGTGATAGAGTACTTGCCTAGCATGAATAGGATTCAATCTCGAGGACTGCAAAGAAAAAAAGAAAAAGAAAACAGAAAAACCCATACAAAGAACATTGTTATCTAATAAGAGGAATAATAGTCCAGCAGCCTAACATCTCAACTAGTATCCTGTTACTAATAGAAGGCACTTATCTTTCTGAATCTGTAGTTTTTATTACTCAAGGTATTGTAAAATCAAGATTGTGGATTTTATAAGGTGATTTTTTACTTTAAAAGCTTAGATTAACAAAATGATAAAGGCAAAGACAAGGAGAAAAGAACAGAAATGAAACAAGGCACTAAATCTGGTACCACCTGTTATCAGTCCCACTTCACAACAAAGTTCTCAAGAGCATCACTTACAGAATAAGTTCGCCTAATTCAATACACAAAATGCATCTAGTCACCACAATAGCAAATTATTATTAAAATCACTTACCAGTTACCTTTAACTGTAACCTTCCACTGTGGTTATTACTAGAATCAGACCTTGGCGAAGCAGTGGCCATGTCCCAAAATTCACCTTACGTCTATAAAAGAGATCATTTTCTCAGTTAGACAAGGGATTACAATTTTCAAGATGACTAAAACTATTCATTAGAATTGATTAAAATTCACTTATTTTCAACCTATCACAATTTCACAGTTGTCTTCCATTTAAAAGTAAGAGAGTAGCCGGGCATGGTGGATTAGAAATGTTATAGAACAGTGGTGGTCAATAAATCATATCTGAGTAAATGTGAGCAACCATAAACAATAACACTAAGAATCCAGAACCACATGCTGAGTTAAAAATAAATATATAAATGAAAGACACTAACATATTTATGTATTTTATGTATCTGAACCTTCTCAGTATGTTGTCCCTTTATTCTTTAACACTTCAGTGTGTATTTCTAAGAATAAAAATATTCTCATAATTACAATGATCACATAAAGGAAAATTTAAAGAGAACATTACTGTTATCTGATATATAGTTCATCTAATCAAATTTCATTAAGTGTCAATAATGTCCTTTATTGAAAATTGAAAATTTAAAGTATTCCCCTAGGAAATCCTGTATTTCTTTTCAGGATTGTATTGTTTTTCAAGTTCTGTTCCAAATTCCTCTGAGCCAATTATTATTTCTTAAAACAAAAAGCAAAGCTAAGTGTGGCTTTCTTCAAAATAATAGTATCTCATGGCTCAACTTCTATTCACCTTTAACCTACTAAGATAAGGTAAGATACTCCTGGAAAGACTGAGAACTCTATTGAACATTAGTGTTTATCTTGTTTTCCCCTCTGCTTCCATCTTTTCTGTGCTCCATTCAGATCCTTCCCCACAATTTAGGCAAAGATACTCTAACAGGCCCTTCACTTGTTTAGAGCTGCCTATGTGTATGAATGCCCTTATGTGTTTTTGTGTAAGTAGAAAAGAAGATAAAGATTGCATTTTGCAGCTGGGCATGGTGGCACATGCCTTTAATTCCAGCACATGGGAGGCAGAGGCAGGTGGATTATCTATGACTTTGAGGCTAGCCTGGTCTACCTATGAGTTCTAAGACAGCTGGAGCTAAAGGGAGACCCTATCTCAAAAAAAAAAAAAAAAAAGTAAAGTAATAATAAGAAATGCATGGACCAGGGAGCTAGCTTAGTGCATGAAGGCACTTGTTGATAACTTGAGCTCAACCCCAACTTCCACAAGTTGTACTCTAACCTCTACATGTTCGCAGTGGCATGCAACATTCCCAGATAAATAAATAATAAAAGGACTAAGTATAAGTGAGTATAAGAATGAACGAATGAATGAATGAATGAACGAACGAATGAATGCATGAATAAATAAACAGTTACTGTGGGTGTAAATGCTGACAATTGCAGCCTGGGATCAAGAGACAAAAACTGCTGCAAGGTGAAGAGGGGAGACCTCATTAAGAGAGAACCGAAGCCAACATTAACATCAGAACACCCATAGTCCATTGCACAGATCCTTAAGAAAACACCCAAACTAAGCCACAGGGATTACCCAGAATAAAATACAACCACATTTGAGCCTATACTTTTTTAAAAAATATATTTTATAAGAAAAATGTAACTATAATTAAGTCAGTGGAACTCAAACAGAAAAGAGTTTCTGACTGCCAAGCACTTTCAATATCACAACTGCAAACTTTTAAAAACCATTTTTATCAATGAAAGATGAAATGTGTGGTCAACCAAGAAAACATTGTAAAAATTGATAATATACATTTGAAAAACAACCAGATAAATTTAAACTGTTATTTTACTTTAAAATAGTTTTGGATTTACAGAAAGATGATAGAGTTCACATGTAATCCACTCAACTTCCCCTTTATTTTTGTGTGTGCTTTAGTCTAACAGAGCTGTACATACATAGAATACAATTATAAAGATGGATGAGCAAAACATTGATAAGAGGACAGAAGTTAATGCTGTAAATCATTGCATTGCTCGTCAAAGACACTACAATCTGGCTGAACATCAGACTATAAAGAATTCCTGATAGATTTTCAAGGTAAATCACAAGGAAATAGAAAAAAAGAGATGCAATTTCCAAATTATTGAGGAGAATACAGAATAAGAAAGCATCTCAAACAATCCAAAAAGGTTAGAAAGCACAAATTAAGAATTCAAATATAAAAATAATAATAATAAACACATTTGAACAAATTCAAATGTAACATAAGAAACAAAATGAAGACAATGATAAAATGAAAGTATAAATAAACATAAAAGAGGAAGGTTGGGATTCTAGTAAGAAGCAAAACAGTATTATTAAAAATGATACGATTCAACTCAGTACACATAAAATTAAATTTACATGCTTAAAAAAATACATCTTGTTTCTCCCAACATGGTGACCTTAACAAAAGAAGATAAACGAGGGGAATAGTATCTTCTAACAGACTCCAAACCAATCATCTGAGGTAATGAAAGGGATGACCTAGAAGCAGATGTTTCAGGCACTTGGCACAGTGATGACAGCAGGTACAGAGCATTTCCAATTGGCTGCTGCGTCCTGCCTATTATTTGATGGATGATTTAAAAATCCAATATTGGGGCTGGAGAGATGGCTCGGCAGTTAGGAACACTGGCAATTATTGCAGAAGACCTGGGTTCGAATCCCAGCACCCACAT
>NW_008334762.1:538134-546123 GCF_000622305.1 Nannospalax galili | reverse complement strand
GTGTGTGTGTGTGTGTGTGTGTGTGTGTGTGTGTGTTTCTGTGTGTGTGTCCCACCAACACTGGCCTTGCTTCTCAGAGTGTCAGTCTAACTTTTCTTTTAATCCCAGTGTTCATTTTTACTGTAAGAAGTATGAGCAACTTGCAGTTTTCACCATGGACCCTTTTCCCTTACTACCTACAAAGCTCCTGAATCAGTAATAGAGGTCCCTTCTAAATACTCAAATTGAATTAAAAGCTTCAGATTACTCCTAAGGAAGATGACACCTGCTGACACCTCCCAGTCCAGCCCAGCAACTTCTATCTTCTGAGACAAAAAGCCTGGTGTGCAGAATAAGAAGCATAAGAGGCACTAGAAGAGGAACAGGAAACTGAAGTATCAGTTAAGTGAACCATAATTAGAATGATGGTATCCAAACTGGCAAAGTCAAGAAATCCAGAAATTGAAATGGTCAAGGATAAAAAATGAGTCATCTCAGACTGGGACCTTAGTCACTCTTGTGACAAGTTAGGCCAGGATGTAGGAAGTAGAGTGAGAAGTCTTTGGAAAATGAAACACTCAGGAAAGCAGAAGACTACCACTCTTCAATTTCTAAGCCTCCCAAACCTGATTAAGAGCTAAAGGTTGTGATGGCCTCTCCACCAAAAAGAAGTGCTGGGTGAAGCCCAGTGCTAATCCTCTGCTTCGTCTCTAGTGCTCAGAACAGAGCCACCTCCTACTCCACAAATGGTGGGACAAAGCAATTCCAGCTCAACCTCACAGGAAGAATCAACCAAGAAAGATGGAAAAAGCAAATGGGTTTAGTGTCTCAAAGGAAGAAAGTGGGAACTTTGTGGAAGCAATAAAAATCAAAGGAAGGAGTTTGAAGAAAAAGAATTTCTGTGAAAACCTTAACTGTCCTACTTTGTTTACACTAAACCAAATTATTCTAATATTTAAAAAAAAAAAAAAAAAGATTTCCAGATCTTCCCCTGGGCCAAAAAAAGCTGAGAAAAATCTAGCTGCAAGCTCAGTGCTGGAAATATGGTGCTTTCTCAGCTGATGGTGAAGAAGAGACTCGCCAAACAGATACTGACATCCTGGGGCTTCTCCTAGTCTCTCTCTAGTCTGTAACATTCAGAGCAAAACAAAGCTCTAATAAACCAAGACAAAACTCACCACCTATTGATGGTAAGGAACTTCAAAGAACTATTAAACACTTCCAGAAGAAACTAACTGTTGTTGATTTTTTTTCCTTGATAGTACTTGCTTTTCAAAACTATACCTTTATTTTTCTTTGTGCCACATGCTACCTTTAACTTCTGTGACTCCATTGAAGAATTTCTTTTGTGTGAAGTGTAAACAAAATGTACTGCCTTTTCTTTTTCTATGTACACTTTTATTGAATTTTTGTGCATTTCATACAATAAATCTTAATTGTATCTAGATCCCCTCCCCTATCTTCACCCCCCATACCCCTCACCAGATTTCATGCATTCTGTCATCTATGTTAAGGCTTACCAAATCTAGCTTTTGTACCCAGATGACCCTCAGTGCAAGTTCATCCACTGGGGTCTAGTTAGTTTATCTAGAGTCACTCCCTTAAAGAAGACCAACTCAACTTCACCCAGCAGTAATCAGTTCCTTGGCTAAGGTTGGGGCCTGCTGCCCATTTCCCCAGTTCTATGCTGGGCTTTTGTCTGATTGAGTCTTCATGGGTCTTATACATGCTGAGACCATTGTTCAAGTTTATATGAACTAGTTTCCATCTTTATGTCCATGCACTAAGCCTAAAAACGTTTTTATTGGATTTTTGTGTATTTCATACAGAACATCTTAATCAATCTTAATCATCTCTCTACTCCCTTCTCCATTGGCACCCTCCCATAGCCCTTGCTCCACTGGAATTCATATATTCTGTCAGTTAAGACCTATTGCATCAAGTTAGTATCCCCAGAAGTCTCTTGGTGCAAGTTCATCCACTAGGATCTAGGCAGCTTACCTACCTAGAGTCCCTCCCTTTAAGATCAGCTCTTCCTAACCTAGCAGTAATCAGCTGCCAATAATTCTTCAACTAAGATTGAGGCTTGTTGCCCATTTCCACAGTTCTGTGCTAGAGTTTTGCCTGCTTGAGTTTGCATAGGTCTGTGCATGCTGACACCATGGCTGTAGGTTCATAGAGCAAGGTCCCAGGAACTTGTTGGACTCCATTTCCATATGGTTGAGCACCTCCTCCCTGGCTCTTAACATCTTTCTGCCCCCTCTTCTGCAATGGTCCGAGTCTTGGGTGGGTGGAGTTCAATATGAGTCTTCTCCATGGACCCACACTCTGCTGATTCTTATTCTCCACACTTTGGCCATTTGTGACCTTTTGTGTTCCTGGCCCTTTGTTGCATGAGGGACGTTCATTGATGAGAGCTGAGAGATGCATTAGTGTCCTCTTTATCCCTTGTTCTATATTCCATGAGCCTTAAATGTAGAGGTTGCACTACAGATGCACCACTTAGGTTTGGGCAATTTTCAGACAATGTCTGTGTGTGACCAGTTGTGGGACTCTGTAATAATCTTTGTCTGTTGCAAAAGAAACTTCTTAGATGAGTGAGTATTGGGATACTTGTCTGTAAATATAAGGATCCATATTTTGCACAGAGTAAGAAGTTACATTTATCTAGGGATGTGACAGCCTTGGGGTATTCTCTAAGATCTAAGACTTCTCCAGCCATGTACTTGGTTATATTTACAATACTACACATGAGTTTCCTCCCATTGAGTGGGCTTTAAGTTCCATTGTTAGAGATTTTAAAAATCTCAATTAATCATAGGTCAAATGGATAAATGAAAAAATGAATAAGACAGTATCAAAAGATGATTTTAAAAATGCAAACATAATTAAAAATTGCTGCTAAAATATTTCAGGGTTATTTAACTGAAGAAACCATACCAGTAATTTCAAAAGAACTGAATGCCAACAAAAATATTACATATCAAAATTTCTGGGATATCAAAAAAGTTATGCTTACAAGCACAAGCATAAAGCCTTACAACTGACCTAGGAAAAGCTAATTTGAGAGGTCATGAGTTAATTAGCCATAATAAACCCAAAGAGGATAAAAAGAAATTAGTGAAATAGAAAAATGGTAATAAAAAGTCCCAATAAAGATTTAACCTATTTCTTAGAAAGCACAACTATTGCTTAGCTATTTCCTCTGAATTGAAATACTCCCCACTGGAAGGAGTCATAAGACTCTAGAAACAATGGAAGGTTAGGCTTAGAAAAGAAGACTCAAGAACTTCATAAAGTTACAACATTCCAAGACTCCCTCCCCAAGATTACATAAGCAATAAGCAATTACTAGAGAGGAGGATCTGCCTGAAAACTGGACAGAGCGCTTCAAGGATGCAGCTTTTGTGAGATGTCACCCGTGCTGGCGTGGGCTTCTCAGTGATGCAGCTGTTCCTGTAAGCAATTCCTTAACCATGCTTCTGGAAGTAACGCCTTTAAACTCACTGTTTCACCAACCTAGCCTTGGATAGAAATAGGTTTCTGTTGTTGTTTCTGTTGTTGTTATTTTGGTCTGTTGTCAAAGCCCTACCTTGAAAAATGGGTGTTTGCTCAAAGTCATACCACTACAGTAAAAAAATGGCCAGCAAGATTGATGAAGAAAAGAAAAACAGGGAGCCCTAAAACAGACGAATATATGCACAAAATACTCATGTAACAATATAGTAATGCAAAATAAATAGGGGTAGGAGGGGCATCAGATTTGGAGTTTTGTGGAAGCCAGGAATTTAAGCCCCAATGGTATGGAGCCAGGTGGTGGGCTTCTAGGATGGATTCGACTGCCCCAGGTGTCAGCGAAAGGGTAATGAGGAACAAAACCTTGGCTGGACCGAAAATGACCTAAAAAGCCCTGAAAAGCCCTGAGCACAATTAAGGAAAAGGCTGCAGCCCTAAATGACAAGGAAGATGATGGGACTGGCCTATGGATGACAGTCTACTACAGCCTGCCATGGTGGCGGGTAGACAACTACAGGTAGAAATCACAAAAGCACCTCCTGGTGCAAAGGCAACAGGAATATTGCAGTAGTAGCTAAAAACTCACAGAAACACCTAGGTGCAAACTGTCCTGCGGCACCCTTTTGACAGCTAAGTATCTGCTCCCCTACCACCACTATTAAGCAGAGCCAGGCAAGATTGAGAATGCTTCTGGAAGGTTCAGCTTTCTCCCCTTCCTCATCTTTCCTGACTGATCCCATTTACACCTCATTTGCATGCCACCCAGTCAACCAAGCAGGGTCTATGTGATGCAATCTGGAGAAAGAGACTCATGGGATCTCTTGTCTGAGGAGGAAGAGAAGAAGGCCTTCAAGATTCACCAGACACAGACTCATCAGAGGCTTACAGCTCACGTTCCCACTGGCTCAGTACCTAAGACTTAACCTGTAGCTGCAGGTGGGGGGATTCATTCCTGCCTCAGTCTTGAACACAACATACTGCAGCTGCAGGTGGGAATTTGTTCCTGCTGCTGTTTCCTGCCCTCCAGGACACAATGCTTCTGAGACCTCCAACTCTAGCTCTCAATATCTGCTGCTCCATTGACCTGTGACTCCAGACCTTGCGACTGGCTGCTCTGGAGAACTCGGGAGCTGTGACACTCCTAACAGCTCTCAGCTAGCCCCCTCTGCTCCAAGACTTCAAGTCTCACTATTCCATTGGAGTTGTCAGTCATGTTTTTCTCCATGAAGGTCATTAATTCTGAGTTAAGAAAGTTCTTCTTGCTTGCTCACTCTTTGCGCTCTGCCCGCTTCATTCTTGGAGAAGGCAAGACAAGAACCTGGTTGGAGACAGGAAAGTCAACTGTCTTAGTCCACCATCTCAGAAGCGTGAGACTGGACAGACAACTAAATGGTCCTGAAATTATCTATATGGAAAAATAAAAAAAACCAAATTGGATCTCTGTTTCGTATTACTTCACTTACAAAACCAATGTAGTGCAATAGTGTAAATAGGAACTGTAACCAGGTGATGTAAATATAAAACAAATCACTGTTTTACATTCTTTAGAACAGAAGAGTATCTTAAACGAAAGACAAGCTTTATTAACCAAAGGAAAAAAGTGAGTATTTTGACTGCATGCAAGCTGAGAACTTTATCATAAAACAAAGGAAGCTAAAAATAAATAACTTTTAATTTAAAAAACTTTTAGAGTCAGCAAGATGACTCAGCAGGTAAAGATGCTTGACATTAAGCGTGAAGACCTAAATTCAATCTCAGGGACCCACAAGAAGTTAGGAAGGAAGCTACTCCTGGAAGTTGATCTCTGATCTCTGACCTCCACAGAGAGGCTATGGAATACATGTACACACACACGCACACACACACGTACACAGACATATATACACACTAGATAAATGTAATTTTTAAAAATTAATAAAACAAAGAAAATGAAAAGACAAGCCATAAACTACGAAATATTTGTAAAACAAAAACTAAATAAGTTGAGTATGGTGGCACAGGCCTTTAAACTCAGCACTGGAGAGGCAGGCCAGTCTCTGTGAGCTAAGAAGCCAATCTGATCTACATGGCAAGTTCCAGGGAAGCTGGGATTACAGGGAGACCCTGTCTCAAAAAGATAAAAATCATAGTAATAGCAATTAAAGATTAGCATCTAAACAATATAAGAATGTCTACAAGGGCTAGGGAGATAGCTCAGTCATGAAGACCTGTGTGCAATCCCTAGAACCCAGGTGCAAAAAACCAGGAGGATCCTAGGGGCTCACTGGCCAGCTAATCTAGCCTACTTGATAACTTTCAGGCCAGTGAGAGATGTCCCCACCTCCACCCCCCACTAAAGGGAGGCAGTACCTGAGGAATAACAGCTAAGTTGTCCTCCACACATGCATGCACAACATGCACACTCATACAAAACACATAGAGTATGTCTACAAGCAATCAGAAAAAGACAATACAGCAGGCAAACCTGTAACTAAATTTCATAGACAAGGAAACTTATAAGAAGAATACAAGAAAAGATGCAGAATGCCATTGCCCATCAAATAAACATAACTTCAGATTACAGGATGTCGTTTTAGAGCTCTTAGAAGTGTAAAAACTAGAAATGCTATCATGAAATAATGGCAAGAAACAAAATGCTGACAGATCTAATATACTGCTGGTGGGTATTAAACTGGTAAAATCCAAGTGGAAAACAATTTGACAATATCATGTAAAGTACATTCATATGCCTTTCTGTAGGCAATTCTCAATTTTATAATAGAAATACTTTTGCACTTGTGTTTAAAGTATAACTATCAAAATAACAAAAAACTTAAAACTATCCAAATACTCATTGGTAGAATATGGTTAAATAAATTAGGCTACTCCACACAACACAGCATTATATAGTAGTGAGGATGAATGAACTACAGCTGTAGGCTATGATGTGACTCCTTACAGCACAACAGTGAGTGAGGGAAAAAGACAAACGGGCCTCCTGAGCACTAGCATCTTTCTTTCACCCAGTCCTAGGCCAGTACTTAACCTCTCTACTGAACTCTTCCAAATTCTAATGACAAAAAAATTCAGTTATTTTTGTGGTGATATGACCTCGTCTTTTGCTACTAATTTCTGTTGAAAATGCTATGATTCCATGATTGGAAAAGAAATTCATAAATGTGAGGAACTACAGATAAGCCTCAGAAGCTTGTATAGCAAACACACAGTTACATGAAGCACACAGGACAGCTGCTAAGATCCAAAAGGAACCAAATGACAAGCTGTCACTCAATTCTTTGCAATTCTTTTCTAGTTATAAATTTGAGTTTACATAAGTTACATAATGGGATGCTTCTACGTGACATTTTAGTTCGAATATTTTCCTTAAAATATACAAAATTTGTAAATTAATGTTCCTCTAAAATAAAATGCTATTTATGCAAGCTTTTAGAAGCCTATACATTGAATGATTATGAAACTTGACTTTTAGTGTGATGTTAAAAAAAAAAAGGGGGGGATGGAGAGATGACTAAGCAGTTAAGAACACTGGTTGGTCTTGCAGAAGACCTGGGTTCGAATCCCAGCACCCACATGGCAGCTAAAAACTGACCCGTAACTCCAGTCCCAGGGGATCCGACAGCCTCTTCTAACCTCCACAGGCATTGCATGACACGGGTGTACTTACCTACATGCAGGCAATACACTCATACACATGAAATAAAAATAATAAAATTTAAAAAAGAGAGAGAGATGAAATCAGGCAAATGGTACATACCTAACATAGCTGTAATCCCAACACTGAGAGGAAGAGACAGGAGGAGTTAAATTCAGGACACAACTTCACCAGGGTTGGGAAAAGAAAGGAATGTGGGGCGAGGGAAGGATTCACAGTTAGCTCTTCAACCATGTTGGTAACCACCTATTTTTCACTTTGAAATGGTTGGTTTACAAATGTTTGTGTTTATTACTAGCTTCTGTAGTTACATATAACCTGGCATGTTCAAATTATACACTGGTATTAATTTTTCATTTTGTGTATGTGTGGTATGCACGTATGTGTATATACGTGATCATATGTGTGGGGGCACACATGTGTGTGGTACATGTGCATGTGTGGAGGACTGAAGTTGATGTTGGGTGTCTTCCTAGACTGCTCTTGACTGATTTTCTGATAAGCTCTCACAGGACCCCAAGATCACCAATTCTTGCTAGTCTGACTAACCAGCCTGCCTGGGGAATCCCCATCTCTGTCTCCCTAGTGCTGGGATTACAGGCAGTCACCAAGGTTTTAAGTGGGGTCTGGAGATCCAAACTTGGGTCCTCATGCTTGGGCAGCAAGTGATTTATCCACTGAGCCATCTCCCAAGTCCCAGTAATTTAAACAATGCATGGAAGACAAGGAGTAGAGAAGGCAAAGAGTAAATCACTAACTCATCAAGTGTGATTTCTGTACTCTATGATGGAAATGAAGGGAAGGTATAGCTTTTGATATAACTAATTTAGGTGACCACAGCT
>NW_008334762.1:513362-538064 GCF_000622305.1 Nannospalax galili | reverse complement strand
TGGTATTTCTGTAGTTTAAGAAGGAAAATAAAGGAAGGTATAAGTTTTTATATAACTACTTTAGGTTACCACAGCTATTCAGGTTATACTTAGCAACAGAAAAAAAAAAAAAAAAAAGGGAGAGGCTTCACTAGTCAATTAGACAGAAATTTGCTGAGAACAAAGAAGACAGGCAGGCATCAGATTCTTTCTTTGAGAAGAAATTTGTATGTTTAAAGATGGTGTCAATCAGATGTCAATCAAATAAGATCCTGACCAATCCCAGTCTATTTCTCCTTTGGTTTTACACAAGCGCTTCTATACAGACCAATCCTTAGACTCAAGAACACAAGCAAACTGGAAAACATGATGAAACAGTTTAAAATGATAGCATCTTGCCTTAAAAGAGAAGATCAGAAATAAAATGATCAATTTCAACATTCTATTAGTTCCCAAACTTCATTTAATAACACAAAGATGTGTGACGCTTAAAAGTAGAACACACACACACACACACACACACACACACACACACATACACTGAACATTACAGTAATACTACGGATAAGGAAATACTATGTCCATCTTAGAGCTGAGGAAATTGAGCCTCAGAAGTATTAAAAGTCTATAGCCATATTTGTATAGCAATGCATTACTAGGTGTATATAGATATAATGATTAAAATTTGTTTGCCTATTAGGTATATAGTCTTAAAAATTTTTGCTAATCACTTACTACGTATCAGGAACTGCGCCAAACACAGAGAATACAAAGCTGAGTAAGACACGATTTCTTCTGTCAAGGAGTTCATAGTCTGGTGAGGAGACAGTCCTGTAAACATAAATCATTTTCGATGTGATAGTTACTAAAACAGATGTAAAATGTGAAGAACAACAGCTGCAGCACACAAGAGAAGCATGAAATCCACCCTGCAAGGACAGAAAAGGCTTCAGAAAGAAGACAGCCTATAAGTGAACTTTAAGACTTTGGATCACCTGGAGTTGGAGGAAACTGTAAGATGTGGGTGCTGAGAACTAAACTCAGGGTCCTCAACATGAGTAGCAAGTACTCTTAACTGCTGAGCCATCTCTCCAGTTTTTGAATTGTAGTTCTTCGAGATGGAATTACAGAGAAAATGTGAAGGATATCTATAAAACTAGTGGTACGGCTAGACAATGGAATAAGAGGGAAAAGTGGCTAACAGGCAAATAAAACCCTTAACATGGTACCCCAACTGCACTGTGCATAGGACTGTAAGTTTATCCTGATAAACACTGAAAACTGCATTTTAGAAAGGTTAACATTGGCAGCTATGAGGTTAGAGAAAGTGAGCTTAACTGAAGAAGAACATTGGTAGTGTGAAGAAGGTAACTGGGGGTATAGGTAAGGTCTTTCACTGGATGATCATGGCATACCTGAGGGTTATTCATAAAAAAGAATGAGAAACTCAAATTACCCACTTAGTATTGGGTGGAGCTTGGTGCCATAAGCAGGCAAGGAAAGAGAAGAAAATCTGGAGAGACTAAATGGCACAAAGATTTCAAGAGTCAACTCTGAAGTTGGACTATGTGAACTTTATTCCCAGCTCTGTCACTCAGAAGCTGAGTAATAAATTATCTTTTCCATGGCTCACTTTCTATATCAACAGAGCAGGAAGAGGAAAGCCATCCACCTCATGCTGTAAAAATTAAATAGAGATGAAGCATGTAAAATCCTCAGCACTTTAACTGTATGGCACAAAGTCACTTAATAAAAGCTAGTTACAATTCTTTTGAGAACAGGTTAGAAATCTTTCATTTGAGAGCTTGAAGTTCAAAGAAAACCTGTTAATGTCCAGATATCAGACAGGCTTAGGAGATAAATTAATGGAGGAGAACTATTTGGAGTTGCATTAAACCCATGAAAGGTAATAGGCTTGCCCATGGGGGAGCTATCCTAGAACAATCACTGGGTAGAATGAGAAGTGTGCTGACTAACTACTGCTAAGCAGTATTAATATGATATCTGTCATAAATCCACAGAAACAACAATCCGCATGCTGGTACCACTATTTTCCAGTTGTTCTTGGGACCGTATAGGACAGAGAAAGATTGTAGGATCAACTCAGGTTCAGGAACTCAGGAAGTAGGTGTGGAAAGAGAAAAGGCAAAGTCTGAATTTCATCAAACTTTTCTTTTCTGCAAGATGGCAATTCAGCCAAATAAGATAAGGTTATAATCTATGCTTAGAGGAGATACATTTAAGCTGATTTTGCCTAGATCAACCCTTTGAAGATACTATTTCATTCAACTACAGAGAATATAAGAGAGTCTCAAATTTAGGCAACAAACTATATTTCCAGTATTCTGAAATTATAGAACTACCAAATCCTCACTTAGAAAATATGGGGTGTTTTGTTTGTTTGTTTCCTTGCTGTTTTTGAGACAGAGTCTCACTATGTAGCCCAAACTGGCCTGGGCTCCTGAGGGCACAGATTACAGCATGCACTACCATCCCCAGCTCTTGAAGATGTCTCTAATTGTCTGCTTACCTCAAGATGTCATTCTAAAGTCAAAGCAATTAAAAGGGGAGAAAACAGTAAATAACAACAAAATCTGATTAAAACAGACTTGATTCATTCTGTACACTCAGCATAGGGTTAAACTTTGTTACAAAGCCTCAATCTAGGCAGTTACTGTATCAACAGCACAAATTTAAAACTCAGTGAAAGTAGCAAAGACAAAGGTGGATGACAACCTCCCTCCTAATATACACAATTTAGTAACTCTAAAGTAAAAATATATATTTTATAAAAATATAAACTACAGAATGTTGGGTTTAATCTTGACTAATACAAGGATGTTATTTCTATATAGAAAGATAATTTATTTTAAATGTGACAAAAACAGGAGGGTAGCCACCTCACCCCATTTTCCCAGGACCTTTCCACATTTTGAGTCTTCCAGGCTTGGAAGTCCCTTAGTCCCTGGGAACTGGGGCATTCCAGTTTTAATAAGCAATACAAATGTTCCCCCTGTGCTGAGACAGCTTTTTTACACATCTCAAATGTTTCTAATAAAATCTATCACAATGCACAGTTTCCTCTTTCTCTATGACTTAGAACTTCAGAAAGGAAAGCACTTGCTTTCACAGAAGCAGAACTCGGCAGGGCTCAAGAGCACTACACTGGAACTACATATGAGAGACCAGTAGAATGAATCCCAGTGTCTCTCTTAGCTCTCAGAAATAATTTAACAGACTCTATATCATCACTGATTTGATTCCTCAAGATCCTGAAGACAAAGGCATTTCCAGATTCCTGCATGTTTCCAAACACTGTATCACTGTTCTTCCTACCATAGGCCTTCACCCACTACACTTCAGCCTCTCTTCACTGTTCAGTCGCCACGTAACTCAGTACCTCACATCTTGCCGATCTCCAGTGTGTTAGTCAGTACAGATGACCCTCACATGAAGCTCACGGCCCTCTTCTGCACACAATTCCCTAACAGCTGTTTCTATCACTGTACTCTCCCCTTAGAATCTACTCACGTCCTACCTCAGGGGTGCCAGCCCCACTAGGTCTTTGCCTGAGGTCATTAGCAGCAGCACTATCAGGCCTTTACTTGCATAAACTAGGCTAGGACTACCTCTGAGCTACATCCCCAACTGTCTTTTAGATGACTTTTTCAGATGAACCACCCTAATTCTCTTCTTTCTTTCCCTCAAAATCATCATCATCAGAATAGACAAGTGAAGTGGGCCCACCATGTGGCCCCAAAGGAAGTGGAATGAGTTGGAAGGGTCATTTGAGCCTAGGAGTTCAACAGCAGTCTGGCCAACATGAGATACCACATCAAGGGGAAGAAAAAAATTATCATCAAAATGAAAATCAGTATACAAATTAATGGAAAAAAATAATCCTATGAGTCGCCAGTTTAGAAAGCACTATTTTTATTTATTTGTCTGCTTGTTTGTTTGTTTGTTTTGTCTTTTTGAGACAGGATCTCCCTGTAGTCCCAGCTGGCCTAGACTTTGCTATGTAGACCAGGCTGGCCTTGAACTCACAAAGATCCACCTGCCTCTGCCTCCCAAGTGCTGGGACTAAAGATGTGCCACCATGCTGGGCTACAAAGCACTATTTTACATCAAAATGAACCCAAAAGTCTGACTAAGTAGTTACAACTAGATATTTCAATTTCTCTGGGCCTTGGTTTTCTTATTAAATAAGAAATGGATCACAAAACAGCTTAGAATTACTTTATTAGAAATACTTAGGTAATAAAAACATGAAATACTAGCAAATCACCCATTATTGTACCTAACTCATAACTGTTTTCATTTTATATCATTATTTTCCTCCAACACACATTTTATTTTTAATTCTACAGTTCATTTACAAAAACTGCCAATTATAAGCTTGGTGGAATCTTTGGCTAAAATCAAGAGAAATATTTAACTTATGCCCATAGCTATGAAACTTTGAAAACAATATTCCAGAATGCCACAAGATGGTGATATTGCTCCGAAAAAGAACAGTTTTTAAAAGTTACATTTTTTTTTTTTTACCAATTTCCCTAAAATAAAATAACTTAAGTCCTTTCCAAGAAAGGATATAAAAAGTGATGATGCTTTGTTTACTAGGAAACCCTAGTCAGAAAGGAAAATGGACTCATCAAATTTAGCAGCAACCTTACCAACTTTTAACCTGAAGCCCTATGGTTCATAAAAACAAAACATGAACACAGACTTTGTCAGCATTGCTGCGTCTGTTACCACACTGATAATCCCTTCTCTCCCTCCTCATCATTAAAAAAAAATTCTATTCAGTTTTTTTTTATTATTATTAAGCACGCAAATCATTTTTCTACGCTTAATTTAAGAAGTGAGTCCTATTTTTCCTTCTTTCTTTTGGGTTTTGTTTGGGAGTTTTATTTTTTATTTTATTGATTTATTTTTTGAGACAAGGTCACAAGCCCAACTTGCCTCAAAACTCACAGCAATCCTCCTGCTTCAGCCTCCAGAATGCTGAGACTGAAGGTGTGAGCCACCATGTCCAGCTCAGATTCCTAGATCTGTCTTAAAAAAAAAAAAAAAAAAAAACCTGACACCAAATTTTTAGTTATATCAACAAAGGATTACACTTGGATGGTATCAGTACTGAAAAATTAGTAGCTTCTTTTTTTCCTAATCTGCTATTTTTCAATTTCTTATAACACGTAATATTATGTTTAGAATGGGAGAATACTAAAGCTTTAAAGTAAAAAAATATGCATTTGCAGAGCTGGAGAGGTGGCTCAGCAGCTAAAAGTACAGGGCTGCTCTTGCAGAGGACCCAGGTTCCATTCCCAGCACCCACATGGTAGCTAACAATTGTCCTTAACTCCAGTTCCAGGGGTATTCAATGCCCTCTTCTGACCTCTGTGGGCACTGCATGACACAGGTATACTTAGATACATGCAGGTAATACATTCATACACATAAAATAAACAATAAAATATTTTTTAAATAACAAAATAAAGATTATGCAGTTGGTAATTTTTCCTTTGCCTTATTGAATATTGTAGAAAAAAGATTTCCCACCCAAGTGCTGCATAGTATCACTTTAAAAAATACTACTCAAATACCACTAACACATCAAAACTTTGAGCTCCAAATTTTGAGAATGAACTCAATGAGTAGAAAAAGCTGTACAAATATGGTTACCCCTGGGTATCTATGGATGCTGTGTCTCCTATACAAAAGGGCATAATATTGCCTAAAGCTGTACACATCCTCCCATATATGCTAAGTTAACTGTAGTTTACTTACAAAACACAAAGCAAATTCTTTGTAAATTCTTTCTAACACTGTACTGTTCTAGAAATAGGGAGGAGCTTGAAATGTTCAACACACACAGAATTTCTTTCTCAAACTTTTTCAATACAGGTTGCTTAAATCCATAAGCACAGAACTAAGAGACACAGAGGGCCACTGCATCTGCTACAACTTATGAAGCAGCAGAAAGCAAGCATGGACATGAAGACTTGGAGCTGAAGAGAAGCTGACAGGCAGAGGAAGAGACTCAGGAACACCAAGTTCCTTAAAGTCCAACAAATGTGCTCCTGTGGACAAGTCTAGTTAGTATTTTTCCATACTGCACTGGCCACCAGGATCATGATCAAAATTATGTCATTCCCCCCTCAAATATTTTCTGATTGCTTCTAAATATATTAATTCTAATTCATCAGCATTTACAGAGCCACGGAGTTTTCCTAATCTTCAATTCCAAAGTGACATTTTTTTAAGGAGATAATGTTGAGTTAATACAAAGGATAGATTTTTTAAGTCAGATAGACCCAAGTCCAAATTTCAACTCTCCTATTTGTATGTATTTAACCTGAGTTTCTGTTTTCTTATCTGAAAAATGAGGATGTACCAGACAAAAGTAGTCAAGCGAAGGGTAAAAAAGTGCTAGTACTAAACCTAGGAAGTAGAAGGCTTTCTAGTCAGGAGTGTGGGAAATGCCCAAGAGGTGAAGGAAGAAGGATCCTAAGTTCAACGTCAGCCTGAACAACGTGGCAAAACTTTGTTTCAGGGCAGGAGAGATGTCTTGAGGTTGAGAGCACAGGCTGCTCTTGCAGAGGACCCATGTTCGGTTCCCAGCACCCACATGTCACACATGTCAGCTAACAACTATCCATACCTCCAGTTCTAAGAGCTCTAACACTCTCTTCTGGCCTCTGCAAACACAGCACACACATGGTGCATTTAGATAAAACATGCAGGCAAAACGCTCATATACGGAACACAAAAATAAATTTTTTAAAAATTTAGACTTGCTTTAAACAAACAAAAAAACATATGATACATAAATAATTTCAAGATATTTCAAAGCTGGTAAGTATTAGACATGCAATGTTATTTACTATTTATGAACACTCTTAAGAATTTTAAAGCATGCTGTAAGATATAGTCTCATTAAATACTCTTCGTTCTTAGAGGAAATTAGAAACCAAGATACAAGAAATTTTCCAAAATTATAAAACCACTTAAATAGCTAAAACCTCTATTCCTAGATTCATGTGGTCCTTAATAAAGTTAAAATGAAGTAAAAATACAATACTTTGTCCACAAACCCCAAAAAAACCACAAAAAACCATAAGAATTGCAAATTCCTCTTTTGTGCTGATTTGAACTTACGGCAGTAAGATCTGGCTGCTTACTGTCCTTACTTCTTTACACTTACTAATTTCCCAGAGTACAGATACTGCTCTAGACCTCACTTAGGTTTTAATGTAGTATGTATAGTATGGTTTCTTTCTTTGGTATACGTGCATGCATGTGTGTGGTGTACACATGTATGTACACATCTGTGCCCCCCGCCCAAAGAGGCCAGAGGAGGGTGCTGAATGTCTTCCTCCATTAATCTCTTCTTTATTCCCTTGAGACAGGGTCTCCCATTGAACCTGGAACTTGCTGTTTATCAGCTAGGCTGGATATCAACAAGTCCCCAGAGATCCTTTGGTCTCTGCCACCCTCATGCCACACCTACAGGCACACATGGCCAGGGCTTTTATTTGGGTGCTGTGGATCAAAACTCAGGTCCTCAGTGCTGCACAGCAAGTGCTCTAATTCACTGATCCATCCCCTAGCCCATCTTTCTAAATTAAAATCTGAAACAATCAGTGAATGAAAAAAGTAGTTCAAACACATCCCAGTGCATGCTGAGTGCCATGCTTAAGAAGATGTGTATCTAGGAACTCGGTGCTATTGTTCTCACTTTCCGAATGAAGCCCTACTAGACGTGATAAAACTCAGCCTCAAGTCAGGCTTACATGAGCACTATCAGTCAGTGAGTAAAGTGATTGCCAGAATGCAGTTAGATTTATTTTCCTTTACTCATAGGCTTTTATTAGATCACTCTTTACATAAAAACTTAAATTAGAAAGAAAATATAAAACAAGTTATAGTTACCAAAAATTTTAACCTAGAAAAATAAAATTCCCAAGTATAATGTATGCCTTGCATTCTGGGTATACATTTAAGCACTGACTATAGTCCACAGGTTACAGGAC
Source organism: Nannospalax galili (assembly GCF_000622305.1). NCBI lineage: Eukaryota > Metazoa > Chordata > Mammalia > Rodentia > Spalacidae > Nannospalax > Nannospalax galili. Next base: position 530,049 of record NW_008334762.1, on the reverse strand, counting down.
AAAAAGATAGTCTATTGTTGTTTTGCCCTCAGTGAAAAGCACAAAACAATGGGCTCCTCACACAGAAATGCCAACCAATCCACTCCAATATACAAGGAATCAAGGGTCTGGTATGTTTTCGTCACAATATATACTCAAAGTACTTATGCTTATTTCAACCATACGTTTGTTTTTTTCTAGAAAGTGTCCCTAATTTAAAGGTCTGCCTTTCCAACAAAAGATCTGATCAGATTTATGGGTCTTGTTGGTCACAGAACTGAGGAACATTTAAGTGACAGACCCAGGCTGTCATCAACAAAAGTTAGAGATGAGCTTGAAGGTTTTTCCATTTTCACTGACTTGAAATTAAACCCTTTTCACAATTCTCTTCCCAAGTTAATGTCCTTATGCTAAGCAATGGCTTTTCCCAAAAGACATATCACGCCCACAGTCAACCTACTTTCTACCCAAAAGCCCAAATTCCAAATCTGACACACTTCAATCAAAGTATCTATTTCTGAGTTGGCTTATCTGAGCTAAGTAAAAAATCAATCAGACTAGCTAACAAAGTATCATAATATCAAATGTAACTCTTTTAGACTGCTTATGTTTTGTTTTTTTAAATAGAAATGTCTTCATTACATGAATTTCTTTGGTAGAACTGGTAAGTTTTTGAACAAGTAAGCCAGGGTCACTTCACTTGCATGCTCAGGGCTGTAAACATTCTGTATCACCTTTCTGTACTCCTTAAGCCTTTTTAACAGTTGGAAGGTTCTGATGTTATGCTTTCTTTACATTTACTCCCGGTCTCTGACCAACCTTACTAGGATCCCAGTCTTACAGAATCAATTTCTGTCAGCAGTTGCCAAATTAATGTGTATAATATCATCCTAGACATTCACTAAAATGAAGACTCCTGAGTGCCCTTCTCAAGAAAGACTTTGAAAGATATGAATAACTTAAGACACTTAACAAGCACCCTGAGATTAAGCAGGAACTACACCTTGGCAAACTGGTAAACACATTTAATCTAATGATGATGTTAACAATTTCTTGTCCCACATTGCATAGCCCAATCATCGACGACTGCTATCCTGACAGTCTGTTGAGTTAGGATCTTTCTCAAATTAATCCTCAATTTTTATGCAACGTGTTTGTTCAACTGAGAAGTAGGAGCTGATAGGCAGTTTTGTACATACCCAAACTAAGCTCAAATTGTCCTTAACAAGTGAGTGGGCCACAGCAAATTGACTACTGCTTTGAATTTTCAACTTAATATTGCATTAAAAGCAATAAAAATAACTTATATCGCCAGGCGTGGTGGCATATGCCTTTAGTCCCAGCACTCAGGAGGCACAGGCAGGCAGATCTCTGTGAGTTCAAGGCTAACCTGGTCTAGACAGTGAGTTCCAGGCCAGCTAGAGCTACAGGGAGACCCTGTCTCACACACACAAAAAAAATTATATCCTTATTATGTTGAAGCTACCACAATTTCCATCTTATAAACATCGTTTCAACCTATCCTTACCAAAACTGGCAATGAAGACATTCTTTCCATTTTGCAAAAGAAAAAACTGAGGCAATTCTGCTAGTAAGCAGCACTGACAGAAGTCAATGCTGCCTAACCATGGCTGTCACCCCAAATGCCAAGAGTCTTCTGTTCTTAAAAGCCTTACGATGAGATCAATCTACTTCATTCTCCTTTTTTTGTGGCTATTTGGTTGTTTTGTTTTTGTTTTTGTCTTTTAATCTCTGGTTTTGTTGGTTTTACAGACAGAATCTTGCTATATAGCACAGGCTGGCCTGAAACTGGAAACTCTACTGGCCTTTGTGTAAACCACCATGTCTGGTTTAACTTGTCTGTATCTAAGGTAAAGACTATCTTACACAGAAAAGGTTGACTTATCTAATTCTCCTATCCATCCTAATTTAACGCATACAAAGAGTAGTACCTCCTGGCAAATTGGGATTAACAGGGGATCCTACTTCAAGTCAGGACTCAAGTCTGCTTCCATCCACCTTACTTAGTCATAGTAAGTATACTAACCAGCTATCTAAAGACCTTGTTTTTCCCTAGTTAAACAAAGCTACCATGCCTACAATTATGTTTCTGCTACTATACTTTTTTAACCACCCAAGTAATTAAAGGGCAGGAGGAATGCCAGGAAACACCCTAACATGATGCTATCCATCTCATCTTTGCATTCTGGCCTTGCCTAGTATTATAAATCATGTTTCTCAGCACATTCAGCCACCAAATTCCTCCAATGTACAATTTCAGACATTTGCAATGATATTCCTGTAAGCTGCACTATTTTTTAGTGTAATTGTTTCAAGAAAATGTAGCAAATCATTAGTCCACTAAGAAAGATACAATGTAATAAAAATTAAAGATTCATTTTCTTCATCTCAGCTAGCTATGCCATTACTTAGTAGCTAATCTGAACAAAACAAAAATATATTGACACTAGACAAAGTGCCAGTGAGGTCAAGATAATGAGAAAACCCAGCTGGCAATCAACCCACTGTTTGAGGAAGAAAGGAACACTACACTACCTCATTCCTTCAAAGAGCTCCAGTGGACTCTAGGACCCTCCAGAGCACTCTTCCTAGGATAGTGGCCTCACCACAAAGAGGAGTTCATACCAACCTTTTTCAAGGCATCACAAACAAAAATTACATCTGTGAGGTACAAGTTGCTCAGGGATGGTCAGCTCCACTGGTCAAGCAGCTCTGCTCCTTTGGGTCTGACATTTAATCACAAGAGAAGAAAGGATGGGTCCCTGCCTACTGTGCATCACTCTCTACATAAGGTACTGTCTCACCAACACATCAAACTGGGAAAAATCACTTATTTGAATCAGTTTGGCATCATGGGTCCTACACTTTCTTAAACTCCACTATCCTCAAATAGAACCAGTCAATCCTGCCCTGTTACCTTAGCATGCCAGATGAAACTGCAGGGCAACCCCACTTCTTTGAAACCCAGGCTTCAAGGTTGCTTGGCAAGTGTTCTCCCACTGAGCTACATGCCAGCCTGTATTAGTTACTTTTCTCATTTCTGTGACAAAATACCTGACAAAAGCAACTCAGGGAAGAAAGGGAGAGTCCTTCCAAGCAGGGAGCTCATGACAGCAGGAGTGTACAGCAGCTTCCCACACCACAGCCAGTCAGGAAGCAGAGAGAGATGAATGCTGGAGCTCAGCTCGCTCTCTCCTCTGTATTCAGTCCACAACCCACCCATGGAAGGGTGCTGCCCACATCCAAGTGGGTCTTCCCTCTTCAATTCAATGTTTCCAAAATATCCTCAGGCATACCCTAGATCTACTCAAGATTAACTAGCACACAGACCCTCTTCATTTCTAACTAAAGACAGAACCCACTATTTCTATTTTTGTAGTAAGCCAAATTTACTGTCATTTGCACTTGAGACCCAGCTTTCCCTTCTGGCAGGCCCAGGCTCAAAAGTTTTGATTGGGGAAAGCAGTAAGGAATCTAAGCTTCAGCTTCCAAATCAGTTTTCCAGAAGATATGTCTTTGTATGACAGAACTGATGCTGTACTTACATAGAAATTGCCATAGCCCATTATAATGTAGCCCTGAACAGATTCATGCAGTTGCATAGTAGCCTCCCCTTGGATATAGGCCAAAGCTGTGATTTCATCAGAATGAGGCAGTTGTGCCAGTCCCAGGAACATGCCTTAAGAAGACCATGTTCCTTTTGCTTTTCCACCCTTGAGAGCCTAAAGCTACAAGGTAAGGCTGATAACTCTGCAACAATGGTCACATGGAGAAGACTAAAAAAGAAGGGGCGTGCTCAGCACCCAGCTGAACTGCCTGTTGAAAGCAGCCATTCAAGTGATGAAGAGCAAAGTCAGTAGAGCGGCCCAAAGAGTCCAGCCCAAAAGAGAAAAACTGTAAGCAGGTAGGACTGCTGTTTTCGAAAAGCCACTTGACTTCAGGATGTTTGTTACATAGTAAAGTGAAATAATGCTGTTGGCCTTGTGTTTCTACAAAATTTGCTCAAATACCAGAGAAAAGGAGGGGTGCAACTAATTTTATTCCCACAACCATAGAAGAAAAAGTCTTTTCTTAATGCCAGTGACTCTACTAGCCTCCAGGTTCTAAGAAAATAGGCTTCATGTGTGTTGTTTCACAACTGTGCCTCAGGAGCCAGCACAGTGTCTGGCATTCAGTAACTGCACCAGTATGTATTATAAGTAAATAGTATGGGCCAGGCATGGTGGCACATGCCTTTAATCCCAGCACTGCACTTGGGAGGCAGAGGCAGGCGGATCTCTGTGCCAGCCTGGTCTACATAGAGTTCCAGGCCAGCTGAGGTTACAGGGAGACTCTGTCTCAAAAAGACCAAACAATAAATAAATAGTATGTTAAGAAACGTCAAGGCAAAATCAACAAATGCTATTCTTCACTATAACTTAGAAATTGGCATATGGTTTTAAGAATCCACACAAAAGGGTCTCTTGCAGAGGACCCGGGTTCAATTCCTAGCACCCACATGGCAGCTACAAACCATCCCTAACTCCACGGCACTGCACAATACAGGTGCAGGAAATACACTCATACACATAAAATAAAAATAATAAAATATTTTTAAAAAAGAATCCACACAAAAATTGTTTAAATATGAATTTCAAGTATATATCAAAAGCTTTTGTAATGGGGATGTATACTAAAATTTGGTATGTAATGATAAAAATAAAAAATACCACAATATATCCTTTGGAATAAGATTCTGATTTATGTGCTCAATAGATAAATAAATAAATAAAAGTTTTCCAAGATTAGGCTTTTATAAAAAATAATCAAACTTCATCTTTAAAAAACAGAACTGAAATCGAAAAATTTCCAAAGGAAATTAATGCCTACATTTCACCAATGTCTTTTTGAGGGAGGCAATCAACTTTGCTTTCTTCTGACTCTGTACAAAAGTCAAAAACACTCCAAACAGGTAAATTCCACAGAAGACTTTTGTACATAGAGATTTGAATTGCCCTTCTTTGTGCTGAGATGGTAACCTCATTCAATACAGCTATTGGTAGGTAATTTTGAAATTTCTAAGTAGTTTATCACCAAATAGTTATCCTCTAGTCAGGAGAAAGCAAAGGTCTGAGCTAGTGGAAAGGACAAAGGAAATGAGGGAATTTGATGAGCAGTGAAATGAAGAAAGTAAAATACTTGGGCCGTGGAGATGGCTCGGTGGGTGAAGGTGTTTGCTGCCAAACCTGATGACGAGTTTGTTCCCAGTAACCCGCACGGTAGAGAGAGCCTAATTGTGCATCTAAGTTGTTCTCTGACCTCCACACTTGTATAGTGGCACACAAGCATCCCCCCCTCCCCATAAATAAACATTTAAAAAAAGAAAGTTAAGATCATGATTCTGATTCACGTCTGTAGAGAGAATAGTGTTGACATGTTATTCCACAGCATGGGCACATTACGTTCACAGCCTTTTGTGGATTACTAACCCTGGTGAAACTAAAGAAATCTGCTATATATACCCATGCTTTGTGGGTTTAGTTTCAGGTAGTCCCTGGACTACCTGAAGCTTCCACATGCAACCTGTGGGCTATCCATTGGGTTGGGAACAGCTCACAGAATTGGTGGGAACTTTTAAGAACAATAGCCCTGAGGGTGGGTAAGTACCTAGAGGCCTCCTGCTAAGGCTCACACTTCACAGAGAATTTTGACTTTTACTGGTTGTTATATTTTAAAAGAAATTAGTCCAAAAGTTAAATCTGTTACAAGTCTAGTTGGTAAGGTAAGTGGGTAAAATAGAATCAGGAGTTTATTGACAATAGTGATTTTCTTTTTGTATGAAGATAATATAACTACTTTATTGTCAACTGGATATCATTAATGTCTTTAACTAGGTGGTTCCAGGAGATTCCTTCTAGTGTTTTGTGATTCTTGGATCTTCTATTTCCACTGGAACATCTGTCCCCATCTTTCCTTCTATGTCCTTGAGAACTGGTGAGTCTGGGGGATGATATGGGTAGATGGAGAACAGACAATATCAGATCAGACCTTTTAATTATTACTGTCTTTGTGTCTTTCAATCAGGAATGGGGGAAAAGTGATAGAGCACACAAGTGAAATAAACTTGGAGAACGTCTTAATCTCCTCTAGGCCTGCATGCCTTACTTAAGAACATCCCTGTCCCTCAATTCAGGGGCTAATACTAGACAAATAAAGTGAAACGGGGGTTCAAACTCAGTGAATTTTTAAAAAAGGATTAAGTAGCTAATTCACACTAGGGTGGTTAATGCATAGTTTGATAGTGAGGAGTTGACTTCTCTGCACTCATATAAGATTGTCTTCCTGGTAGTAGGGATTATTACTATTATTGGTTGCTTTCTTTTCTAACTGTAGAAACTTTGATTCTATAATTATTAGAAAGACTGGAACCATTTTACTTTTCATATGAAAGTGCGACATAATCATAACGAACAGTGGAAAATCCAATGTTGCTCTTTATAAGTGGTGTCCAAGGAACTTGTTACTAATACAAATAAATGTCTGATGAAAACCACAAATTTTCCTCTATTTGCTGGCATTGAGATGAATATCTCAGAACATTGCTGTGGTGTTTTTCATTCTTTTTATAATTGTTTTGACACTTTATTATTTGAGTCTCATGAAATTCAGAGTTCATGAAGTTGAGAATTAGGTAGGTCAGAAGGATGAATACACTGGTGCTTGAAAGTTTTAAAAAGTTAAATTTCATACCTAAATTTAGTACTCATTAGCAGCCAAAACTAGAAATAAAACTAAAATCTACATTTTTGTACTTATTCTTCTTCATTCCCAACTCAGGGGTCATATGTGTCCACATATGTGTCCCTCACTGACTTATAATCCAATCATTAGCCCTGAATTAAAAATAATCTGCTTGCTGGGCCTTTAATCTCAGCGCTCAGGAGGCAGAGGCAGGTGGATCTCTGTATAGCAAGTTCAGGCCAGCCGGGGCTACAGGGAGACCCTGTCTCAAAAAGACAAAAAAAAAAAAAGTCTGCTACTGGTTTTATTTTTTGTTTCAGGCTTTCTCACCCTATATAAATACAAATACTTCCTGTTCCATCCAAATTCTTAGAGCCTTCTTTCTGCTACCTTCTCCTGCCTACGAAAAATTAGTCATCCTTCAAATCCAATTTCTCCAAAACTAGAAACTCTCTATCTTGACACAAGCTCTAAGTTCTACCCTCTCTGAACTTGAATTGAGAGGATTTTGATATTGTTCATGAGACACATATACATACAAGGCATGCTGGGCATAGTGCATATAGCTGTGATCTCAGCACTGTAGTCTGAGGCAGGAAGAGGGCAAGCCCAAGGCTGGACATGGGCTACTGAGTGAGACCCTACCATTCATTCATGTACACATAAATGGAGTGTGTGTATAGTCTTGCATTCATCCCTATCTCCCGAGGCTATAAGGACAGAAGCTGCTAATCGTCTGTTCTTCGTACATCCCCAGACACCTCACACAGTCATGCAATTGAAGCTTAATAACTGCGTAAGGAAGTAAAAGAAATTTCAGCCAACTGAAGAGATTCCTATCTCTTTGAAGGCCAGAGACCTGATCTGCCATGTCCCAAGTTTCAAAACCATGGTGTCTGCACTTCTGCATTTATGAGAAGGATTTGAAAATGTTAATAAGGTACATCTCAAAGAACTATGCCACATTTGTCACGTCAGTTTTAATAGCTCCCAACAGCTGACCATTATACTTTCAATTTTAAAAATACTATTTGTAAAGAATGATAATTTTCAGTCCACTAGTATACTATACAGCTAAAAACAAGTCACAAATAAAAGAATGTCTTTCTTTTTCAAAAGGTGCATTCTACTAATAGAGTTACACAAAGACTTGGTGAGACATGTCAAGTGCATTTATGCATAAGCATAAACTACTGCAGAAACCTACAGACAACTGTAAACCATGTACTTCACACACACACAAAAAAAAAACACCAAAAGGGAGTAGGAACTCAGTGATATCTTTTTCCACGGCTATAACTAGCAGCATTTTAAGAGTAGAAACTCAATCTTATTGCACAAAAAGATAAAACTTAATAGAAAAAAACAAACGCCTGTGAATTATTTTATGCAGGCAGAGTAAATATTTCAAAAGTATATTAGGTCCGCCTTTTATTTGGCAATAAAGGTTTCCTGTAATTGCTGGAAGGAAGCTCAACTCCGAATCGATGAGTAAAGGAAAGGACCACACAGTCCTTAGGCACACAAAACTGATCGTTTAAAGGTAGCAAAAGCAATGAGCAAACTACAAATTCTAAATCTTAAAGGAAGATTTAAAGGAAAGGATCCAAATCACAGATGAGATGAGGATTAGTAAAATCTGCAAGGTCACTTGAACCTACCAGGTCACCAAAGGTGGAGGTTGGGGGTTGTGGGAGGAGCTGCGGAGAGGAGTCCCGAGTGCTAAACCATGTCAAAAAGGACGTTCTAGGGATGGAGTCCCGGCTCTGCGCTGAGGGGATTGGGGTGAAAGTCGGGGCAGCGGTAGTTCCGAGGCAGCAAAGGAAGAAAGGTGGAAGGCGGCGGCGAGGAGGCTGAGCACCGCAGTCCCCGGGACACTTCGCCGGCTCCAGGGTCGCCCGTACAGGCCGGTACCCCGGCCACCTGGGGCAAGCCGGGCGACCCCACCCCAGGCAACTCCCGCCTAGGCGGCCCTCCCGGCGCCCTCCCGCCCGAGCCCCGTAGTGCTCACCGGCGCAAAGCAGCGGCTCCCGGGGCCGGCGGCCACCGCGACGCCTCCTCAGCCCTCGGCGCCCAGTATCGCCATCTCACAGCAGGCGTCGGCCGCGGCAGCCCAGGCCGCCCGCAGCCACCCGGATCCCGCACGCCGCACGCCGACACCGGCCCTCCCTCCACCCAGCCCCGACCCACACCTCCCTTCCTCGGGAGCGTGCCGCGAGCTCGCGACGCCGGTGCCGCGCAGTGCGCGCCTCCAGCCCCGGACCCGGAATCGGCTGCCCGCGAGCATGCGCAGCGAGGGCGCGCCGGCCGCGGCTGCCCCGGGCAGGCTCCGCTCCTCCGGGTCTCCGCGGCGGTTCAGCTAGGAGGAGCGCCAACCAATAGGAGGACGGGGGCGGAGCCTGGCGCCGAAGGGGAGGCGGGACCGCGGCCGGGATGCCGGCCTAGGCCGCTGGGACTTGGGCTGGGTGCTTAGTGCTGACTGGACTGTTCGGCCAGCTGCCCAGCCGGGAGCACAACCCCAAGGAAGGTCCTCAAGTCACTGCTTTACTTGAGCAGTCTACAGCAAAAGTGGGCTGCGAATGAACGGGGTATTCGATTTCGAATCCATTGCTGGAGTAAATAGTTCCATTTAGCAAATGCTCACACCAAAAGACTTGTGGTCCAAATTTGTATGGGTAATCAAATTGTTCCCTTCCCCTGGCACCACGTCAGTCAAATAATCGAGCTAATACCTATTGAGCAAGTGCATGTATTCGTGCAGTTAATCCACACAACAGCTTGGAAAGGTAGCTTCTGTAGCCTCCATTGTACAGTGAATCATCTAGTTTAGAAAAGTTCTGTTGGTGATTTGCATTGTTTTTGGAAGAAAGGCCACGTTCCAAACACAAGTCATTGATAACCACATTACTCACCAGATGGCCTACGTTCAAATTCTCAGAGAACAAAGATCTTCGGATATAGATTCCACAAGTTTTGCCCGAACACCTTAGTCAGTCCCAATTTACCTACATCCACCCCCAAGCCTACTAGTTCTTTTATCTCAGAGGTTCATAAGTCCTGGCATCCCTTTGAAGCAAACCTGTCCATGTCAGTTCCTCCCTTAAGACACCTTCTTAGGATACCTTTTTCAGCCCCTATTGGCCACAACGTCCCAGCATTGTTTTAAGACCTTTAAGACGTTTTAAGACATTTCTGTTCTAAATTTTCCTGTGACTTTACAGCGTCTTTCTGGTTCACTCTTTTGTTATACCTAAACTTTTCGAAAGAATCTTGCTCTAAGAGCAACACTGACAACTCCGTGGATATTTGTAGGATTCAATACACAGCTCTTGAATGAACAAATGTACACTCTCTTCCTCTTCGGTACATTAATTCCTGCCCTCTAACTTCACATCTAAGGTGGGTGTGTGTACACAGGATGCACAAAGATCACTCAAAAATATACACCTGGGGCTGGGCTTGGTGGTGCACGCCTTTAATCCCAGCACTCAAAAGGTAGAGGCAGGGGGGTCTCTGTGAGTTCCAGGCCAGCCTGGTCTACATAGTGAGTTCCAGGTCAGCTGGGGCTACAGGGAGACCTTGTCTCAAAAAGACCAAAAAAAAAAAAAAAAAAAAAAAAAACCAAAAACTCTCTCTCTCTCTATATATCCCTGGTGATGTCACTTGTCTTGGTTTTGTGTCCTGCTGCAATAAATACCCTGACAAAAGCAACTTAAAGGAGAAAAGGTTTTATTCTGGCTCACAGATCTAGGCAAAAGTCAAGAGTCAGGAACTTGAAGCAGTTGGTCACATTGAATCCAGTCAGGAAGCAGAGAGAGAGGCATGCTCAGCTTGTTTTTACATTTTATACAGACAGGATCCTTTGCCCAGGGAGTGAGTTTGCCCACAATTAATATGGGTCTTCCCACCTCAATTAACATAAAATAATCCAACAGACATTCTCAGAGGTCCATCTTCCAGGTGATTCTACATTCTGGCAAGTTGGTGGTTAACCCTGACTGTCACACCACTCTGGTGCTTAAAGCTACTCATTGGCTCTTCAGGGCTTTTAATGACCAGCTGGGTGAGGCCTTTTCATGCTCTCGTGCTGCTTCTACTATTGGGAAATCGCTGAACATGCTTACACACACACATAGTTGCCTTTACATTTCCAGGGCCTTTTTGGCTGAACGTTCCCTTTAAATAAATGCAGCAGCTGCTTACAGACACCACCTACCTCAGGGGTCTGTACTCCCACAGAGCTGGTGCAGTGTCCCCTTCTGGCTGCTCATGTTCACCTCCCCTAAAGTTCAGTTTTTCTCTGGGCCCTATTATACCGAAGCTGCTAAGTTCCTCCAATTTCCCTAAGCTGACACCTAATATTGAATATTTATTTTAATTATTGAATTATTTCTTTGGTTTCCCATGAGCACTGTTATAAGTATCTTTTCATCAAATCATGATCCCTGCCTTTATTTACTGTCTCAGGTTAAATCCTCCAAAGTAATCAAAAGCTGTGAACAAGTTTAGCCCTTTTGAAACACACTGGCAAGTTGCCTTGCAGGAAGAATGACACTTTGCTGGGATCAAAACACAGCTCAGATACATTCTGACTTTCATGACCTTAGAAACTTTACCTATAAGGGCCTCTTCCCTAATTAAAAAAACAAACAAAAAAAACCCCAAACCTGAAAACTGTACTGATTGCATTGGCCTATTGATAAATGTATTGACATCATTACACAATATTTCATTTAACATTTACATTTTTTCTCTTCAGTCTTAATAGAAGTTAAACTGTTTCATGGGCTCTAAAAGTACTGTGAGCCAGAGGCATTGCAACTCTTATGCCTAGTGCATGAGCCAGCCCTGCTGCCACCCATAAGCTATGAGTTACTTAATTTGATTGTACCTCAGCTGGAAAGTTGGTGTAGTGATAACCATGTGATTTAGCAAAAAGTAAATGACTTGCTACAATACATATAGCTGTCTAACACATGAGCTTGGAATGTCATCAACAAATTAGGATTGCTATAACAGTTATTATCTATTTTCCCATCACACTATATTAGATCACTGTGCCCATGTGATCACTGCTTATTTTCATGTGTGTAAATATTTTATCTTACTATTGATCCATCTTTATCCATTTTCTTACTAAACTATTCACTGATGCTCTATGTAACATAGATATTGAGTCTAGGTAAAACTACCATTGTTTTTATTTTGACTTCACACATCCTTTTCATCCTAAGAGCCTATAATCTGTCTGCCTTATTTTTTTCTACTTGCTTAGCAATTTGCTTTTTCATTAAATAATCTTTTAGGATTTGTTTTAGAATGATGAACTGAATTATTTTCTTCAAGTAGCTAATCGTAGTTCCTATTCCATTTGCTAAAGAATCTTTCTGTAACTGTAGGAGTACTGAAATATGTCCACAAATTTGTAGATACTCCTTTCCTCACAAATTGGAGTCTAATTCTCTTCTAGGTGAGTATGGTTCATAATTAGCAATTTAGTTCTAACAAATATAACAAAACTGGATTGTCACCTTCTGACACTGGGTCATAAAAAGACATCATAAATCATTTTTCCTTCTCTCAAATCATTAGCAGCTGCCAAGTGGTAAGACATCCCAAGCAGCCCTCTGAAGAGGCCCACAGAACAAGGAGCCATGGCATCTTGCCTGAGACTAGCAAAGATCTGAGGCCTCCTGCCAGTTATCACTTGAGTGATGTACAGAAGTGGATTCTTCGAGACTTCAGAGGATGACTTCTTAACCACAGCCTCATCAGAGGTCTGAAAACAGACCCACACAGGTAAGTCACTCTCATTCCTGACCCATAGAAATAATGAATTTAGTAGCTTTGTTATTGTTCTAAGCCACTAAATCTTAAGGATAATTTGATACCCGGCAATAGAAAACACATACACTAATCCAGTGATTCTCAAGCTGAGACCGTTTTGCATCCCAGGAGAATTTGGCAATGCATGGAGGTTGAGAGGGGTGTGTGTGTCTGTGTGTGTGTGTGTGTGTGTGTGTCTGTGTCTGTGTGTGTGTCTGTGTGTGTGTCTGTGTATCTGTGTGTCTGTGTGTATGTCTGTGTGTGTCTGTGTGTCAGAGAGAGAGAGAGAGAGAGAGAGAGAGAGAGAGAGAGAGATTGGTAGGTGCTGGTGCTGGTGGTTTGGAAAGGTGATTTTCATTGTCATCTAATGGGTGGAGGGGATGGTGCTAAACATCCTACAATCCACAAGGCAACCTCAACCCCCACCCCACTAAGTCAGCCTGGTTTGCCAGCAATGTCCTGATAAAGCTCTGCAGTACCTTGTCTAGTTTCCTCTACAATTGAAAGCTTCTTCTTCCCATGTGCTGGTGAGCAAGGCGACTTTGCTTTGTGTCTGTGCTCAGATGAGTGTTCTTTGCTTGCTAACTCTTCCAAGTAGTCACCTTGTGCTCTCCTGCTGGTAAAAGCCTGAAATCTACACCACAGTGCCACACACTGCAACCTGCTGCTTCCTTCAGCACTCTTCTGAAGGCAGAGAAATTAACATGAGGCCCACCTACCTTCCTCTGATGTACTCTTTCCTATTCACGTTTGTCAGGTAGGCACAAAGTCATCAAGAATATGAGGCTTAAGAGTTGAGAATAACACAAGACAATTATAGCTTATGAAATAATTATTTTTAGTAAGTGATTGTATTAGGGTTCTTCAGGGAAGCAGAATCAGAAATACACAGACAATCAGAACAACAGGAGAAAACAAGCATTGCTGAATAAGGAAGAACCAGAGAGGATTTTCCACTTCTTGTGTTCTCTGTTCTGCTGATCTTCAGCCAAGGATAGTGCTCCCTCACATTTAGGCTGTCTTCCCCACTAGTTCACTGACACACACACCATTCCTGTCTGGAAACACTGTCATGAAAAACTCAAAAGGGAGATCTTTTCTTCTCCCTCCTCCTCCTCCTCCTGCTCCTCCTTCTCCTTTTCCTCTCCTATTTCCTCTTCTTCCTTCTCTTCTTCTTCCTCTTCCTCCTCCTCTTCCTCTTTCTACTTCTCTTTATTTCCCTTCTCCTCTTCTCCCTCCTTTCCTTCCTCCCATTCCTCTTTCTCATCTTCCTCCTCTTCTTCATTTACTTATTTAGTCCTGGGGAGAGGGAGATTGGAGATAGGGTTCTATGTAACCCAGGCTGACCGTGAAATCACTATGTCACTGAGGCTGGCCTTGAACTTCTGATCCTCCTGTCTTCACCTCCCAAGTGTTGCTTCCATAGATACCAACAAAGCCTTTAAATTTAAAAAAAAAATAGCCTTTCTCTAGGCATCCCTCAATCCAATCAAGTTAACATCTAAAATTAACTATTCCACTATCTTTTTGTTTTATTTTATTGGTATTTTTGAGACAGGGTCTCCTTGTAGCCCCAGCTAGTTTGGAACTCACTATGTAGACCAGATGGCCTCAATCTCACAGAGATCCACCTGCCTCTGCCTCCCAAGTTCTGGGATTAAAGGCATGTGCCACCAAGCCTGGCCCCAGTCATCTTCTAAAATAGACAGTTGCAGTATTTACAAACATTAAAATAAGCTCAATTGAATGATGCATTGAAATTAATTTTTAAATTTTATTTATTACTGTATGTGTGTATGATGGGGGGCATGCATATACCATGGCATGCATGTGGAGGTCAGAGCACAACTTTGTGGAGTTATTCTCTCCTTCCACCTTTATATCAGTTCCAAGATAGAACTCAGGCTGTCAGGCTTAGCTGTGAGCAGTTTTATCTGCTGGGTTACTTCACCAGGCCTCTTTATAGTGAATTTTGACAAATTAATACACCAGTATAATTACTGCTACTATCATGGTACAGAACACTTCCAGCATTATAAAAAGTACCTGTAAGCCCTGCCCTCCTCAGCTACTTCCTCCTCTATCACTATAGACTATGTCTATTTTTTCATGAATTTGCTATAAATGAAATCATTTATTTTGTCGTCACTTGTGTCAGATTTTTTAGCTCAGCTTTGTGTGTAGCTATCATTTCTTCTTATTATTTTATAATATTCTAATGTATGAACTTTCTATAATTTATTTTTGTCTTCTCTCTGTGCATTTGGTTTGTTTTCAGTTTTCAGATAATGTAACTAAAGAGTCCATGAACATGTAGTTAAAAAGTCCTTCTATAAACATTTGTTTATTTTCTTGAAAACTGACAATGATGCCTATGAATGAATTTTACTTTAAGAAATTTCAAACTGTTTCATAAAGTGGTTGTACCATTTTCCCATTAGCAATCTATGAGCATTCTGGTTTCCCCATTTATTATTCCACATCTTGTAAACATCCTTTCTTTTTTTAGCTATCTCGTGGGTGTGTGGTACTTTAATGGTTAATTAGTAGTGATATTAAATATCTTTCCCTGTGCTTGTGGACCACTTATGTATTTGCTTTTGCAAAGTTTCTGTTTAAATCTTTTGCCCGCATCCAATTATTTTCATATATGACCTATTCTTACACTTATCACTTAAACGGGGTATGTATGCTCCACATACTTTCTCCCAGGTGTGGCTTGCTGTGGGGCAGCCATGGGTGCAGGCAATGCCATTAGGTGCAGTCCCAGTGAGAAGGCAGCTGTGGAGTTCAAGAGAGTAAGGAGCTAAATACAAGGCGGCCAAGGAAGACTGCAGGGACATTCCAGTGTCTGTGACAGAGTCAACAAGTGTCATGGTAAAGTAAAAGCTGCTCATATAAATGTGAGAACAACGGGAGTTTAGTATGAGTAAGCATCAGCAAGACTTACTTGCAAGGTGGATGTGACATCAACACCCACCAGGGCTGAACGTTAGCTCAAGGTCAGCAGCTAATAAGGCACTAGTCAGAGATGGCCAGAGGGAGGCTTTACCCACCCCTAACCGGGTGGGCAGTGTGTGAACCAAGCAGAATCCTTTCCCTGGTTGGGCCACGGGGACATGCACAGAGCATATGGGCCCACCTTTGGCTTGAGCCATGCCAGCCAAGAGCACCACCAATCTCATAGTGATTGCTTCAGACTTAGTCTAAGTTCTTCTGTAGCCCTATAAAAAGCATACTGAGGCGTTCAGTGGGTAGTCCCTCTCTTGGGAACTCCTCCTTCTCTAAGGAGTTTCTCTCACCTTTTTCCTTAAGTTCTACATTTCCTCAGTTCCTTACTTTTCTGCTTCTGCTTTGCTTACTCCTGCAAATGTTTGTGTCTTTAATCTTACTGATGTCAGACAGTGAACTCAGGAGTCACTCTCTCAAGTCAAATCTTTGGTGATCATGAGTATCCAACACCGTAGGTCCTTAGATCAAGCAGGACTGGATCCAGAAAGGTCCAGTCACACTCAAAACCACTGCACCATCTCTAATACTTTTTGGATTTATGTAGACACTCTGTAGGCAGAGACCAAGTTTATTATTTTATTTTCTCCTGCATCTCATAACCCATCTCATATGCGTAGCATTTTATATGGATTCAGTGTATATTTGTTAAGCAGATTAGTAAATTCTTGAACTAGTGAGAATTTGCCAAAATCCAGTATAAATTTGTCTTCTAATTTATTTTTAAGAACTCAATTTCCTGCCAGGCATAGTGGTGCATGCCTTTAATCCTAGCACTCAGGAGGCAGAGGCAGGCAGATCTCTGAGACTGAGGTAGCCTGATCTTCATAGTGAGTTCAAGGCCAGCTGGGGCTACAGGGAGACCCTCTCTCAAAAAATAAAAAAGGGGGGTGGGGCTGGAGAGATGGCTCAGTGGTTAAGAGCATTGGCTGATCTCACAGAGGACCTGGGTTCTGTCCTCAGCACCTACATGGCAGCTAACAACCATCTGTAACTCCAGTTCCATGGGTTCTGATAACTTCTTTTGGCCTCTGTGAGCACCAGGCACACATACATACATGCAAGGAAATGTTCATACACATATTTTAAAAAAATATATATATATTTTTTTCTTGATCACTAAATTTTTTTT
>NW_008334762.1:509020-509278 GCF_000622305.1 Nannospalax galili | reverse complement strand
ATTTTATTGAGAATTTTTGCATCTATGTTCATTAAGGATATGGGTCTATAGTTTTCTTTTTTGGTTGTATCTTTACCAGGCTTTGGTATGACAGTGATGCTGGCTTCATAGAAGGAATTGGAAGTTTTCCCTCCATTTTTTAAAAAATTATTTATTTAAGCCAGGCATTGGTGGAGCACGCCTTTAATCCCAGCACTAGGGAGGCAGAGGCAGGCAGATCTCTGTGAGTTCAAGGCCAGCCTGGTCTACATAGTGAGT
>NW_008334762.1:500802-508966 GCF_000622305.1 Nannospalax galili | reverse complement strand
ATTTTTAAAAATTGTTTAATAACCACATTATTAAAAGAAGCATTTCATTATAGCATTAACATATTCAACAACAATTTCCAGAGCAAAGATGCATCTCTTTCAATATTGGCTCTAAATTTTTAGGTTCACTGTTGAATTAATTAATAGTTATACAATACTGAACTCAGTATAAACCCTATAAGATATAAAATTGAATGAGGTTTTAACCTTTAAAAAAGATCTCCATTTCATTTTTAAAAATATACTGTCTCATACAGAAAAACTCATTTTTAATGCTACTAACACTTAGATGTTTGCACATTTGTCTCTAATCTCTATGTATCTGATTATTACTAGTCACAGTCAGTTACTATCTGAGATCCACCTGAGCATGGATATAAAATAATCAGGTAGATTTCAATGGTAATATGGAGCAAATTTTTATGCTTCCTCCTCAAATATAATTCGTTTTTTATTTGTTGATTTTTTTGTGTGTATTTCATACAGAACATCCCAAATAATCTTATTCATCTATATACCCACATCCCAAATGGCACCCTCCCATAGCCTCCCCCACCACCACTGGAGCCCATATACTCTGTCATCCTTATTACTGTCCACTGTTTTGTTGGCACCCCCAACTCTCCTCCAGTTTTTGTCCATCTGCTTAAAAAGAAAAAAATTCTCACAAAAAACTTGCCTTTCCCAAATTGTCTTCAATATATTGCTTAATATTATGTTTTATAATTTTCCCTATTTGTAGATTCTTAAAAATATGCTGCTCTTGATGGGCATGGTGGTACATGCCTTTAATCCCAGCACTTAGGAGGCAGAGGCAGGCAGATCTTTGTGAGTTTGAGGCCAGCCTGGTCTACATAGTGAGTTCCAGGACAGCTGGGGCTACAGAAAGACCCTGTCTCAAAAAAAGAAAAGACAATAAAAATGCTGCTCTTTAAAAATATTTTTATTTATTCTTAATGTGTGTGGGTGAGTATGCACGCGGGCTAGTGGTCTTGTATATACGAGGAGGTCAGAGGTCCATGCTGGGCATCTTCCTCTCTCTTCACCTTATTTTTTTGAGATGGAGTTTCTCAACTAAACTTGAGCTCACTAATTGGCTAGACAGGCTGGTCAGCGAGTCCCAGATATCCTCTTTTCTCCACATCCCCAGTGTCAGGATTACAGGCACATACCACTGCACCCAGCTTTTTTGAGTGGGTGCTGGATATCTGAACTCAGGTCCTCATGCTTATAGAGCAAGCACTTTATTAAGTCTTCTCCCAATCCCACTTTCTGCTTTATTACATCACATTTATAATTAATGTGCCAAATAGTACACTAGCAATAGTATTTGATTGAATAAATAAAAGACTAAGAGGAAGATGCCTTTTATAGTTTATTGTTTTGATACACTTGCATAAAGGCACTCATTGTGGTATTGTAAATATACAGATTCTTTTTTTTTTTTTTTTTTTTTTTTTTTGTCGTTTTGAGTCAGGGTCTCCCTGTAGCCCCAGCTGTCTTGGAACTCGCTATGTAGACCAGGCTGGCCTTGAACTCACAAGAGATCTGCCTGCCTCTGCCTCCCAAGTGCTGGGACTACAGGCATGTGCCACCATGCCTTGGCTCTACAGATTCTTTTCTTAATGATACATCTGCTAATTGAGTGAAATAATCATGGGAACAGTGAGATGATTTGGGATGTCTAAAACTAACTGCAGTGTGACATTAATGGCCCGATACATATATTGTTGCCTTAATTTCTGTATAATGTGAGACTATTAGTCAATCTACTTTGCTATTTGATTTTACTCAATAGATGTTAACTTAAAATCCACATACATTTTGTAATGGATGTTGTGGGAAGTTCAAGGAAGAATAAAATGAGGTTCCTGCTCTTACAGATTTTCTATGTAAATTATGACCAACAAAGAGGATGATCATCTTTGACTTTCAAGGTAGACCCTGTCAGAAAAGGCTTTATAGACATGACTATTAATCTAGGCCTTGAGACATGAATAAGACTCTGTAAAGAACAGGCTGAGAGGAAAGACATTCAGGAGAGAAGGAACTGTGTTCAGGTGGAGGAAAGGCTGCCATCACCTTCAAGCTTCCTGTAAACTATTTTTATTTACTTCCTTGTACACCATTGCTTTCTACTTTGCTACACTAATTCTATTTTGTCAGTGTGTTAAAAATGTCCATCTTTAGCATGTCTGTGATTTGATTTTCCTTTGGAAAATAAACAAATTTAGAACCATACTCTACCTTGAAATGGCAATTCAAAATGTATACAAGTTGAAAGCACTGGACTCTTTAGGCAATTCCCCCTACCCCCTTCCTAAATCTTTAAGTAATTGGCCCCCACCCCTACCCACTACCTCCCCAAAATCTGGTAGCTGTGGGTGATCAGTGAGTTTTATAGCTTCTGAACCTTTGTAACTTCCTTGCGTGCTTGTTATTGCTTCACTCCTTAGCCTGCCCACCATCTAAGAAAATCTTTTGTTTTTTTCACATCACGGCTACCATTTATAGCACAAGATCATTGCTCTCCAGCCCCAGGGGCTTGTCACATAAAAACCAGAGGAAAACAACTCAAAGCCTAGTTAGGACAATCAGATTATGTGTCATAAGAATTTGAAGTAGGAAGCTGGGTGTGGTGGCACACGCCTTTAATCTCAGCAGAAGCAGGAAGATCTCTGTGAGTTTAAGGCTAGCCTGGTCTACATAGTGAGTTCCAGGTCAGCTGGGGCTACAAAGAGACCCTGTCTCAAAAAAAAAAAATTGAACTAAGAGATCTGGAGTTTGACTTGGTAATCAGTTATGGGTGTAGAAGCTGCATCATCTGGCCAGGCTTGAGTCAGATGGCACCATTAGCAGTGTCAAGGCTCTGATTAAGTTGAAGTCATCCAGGAACAAAAACCAAGGGTATTGTGAAAGAAACCTGACTCCACAAAGGAACTGACCTACAGAAAGGTACAGAGAAGGAAAATGGTACTGTTTGAGAAAGGGGAAAAAAAAGAGAGAGAAAATAGCTTTTCTGAAAAATTTTTAATATTTGTGAGGCTTAATAGTACTATTTGCAGTTGGATAAAATGAGATTCCAACTTATCCTTCAAGTAAATTCTCTTTTCACCTGATCTATTGGAGCACCTTTCTAAGATTATCAGTAAGTGATTTTGAAACCTGTGCCTAAATAAGTTACTGTTAAGGTCTGGATATGTTGTCTCCCCGAAAGACACATGTGTTAAAGTTTTGTCTCCCCACCTTTCAAGACTGAGGGACCATCATGAAGAGGGGGCGGAAGGAATGCAAGAACCAGGGGATAGGCATGAGTGGTGTGAAATTCTTTTTGGACATAACATGGCCATTGAACTCATAAACCTACAGCAGCTGTGGTTGCCTGTATAATATCTGTACAAGGTCAAGTCAGTTAAAATGTCCCCATGAATAGCAGAGGGTCTTATGAGCCTATATCCTTAACTGAGGAACTACTGGCAGTTGATAGCTGCTAGAAGAGAATGCATCATTTTCTTTGGAGGCAGGTTGCTTCAGTGGATGACCCCATATCCATGCACATTCAGGCAGGACTAATTGGACTCAGTGAGCTATTTTAAAAAAGAAAAAGAAGAGGAGGAGGAGGAGGAAGAGGAAGAAGAGAAGGAGGAAAATCAAAAGATGATATTGGGAGTGGGATGCATTAGGGAGAGCCCAAGAGGAGCTAGAGTTGAGAGTGAGGGAGGATATGATCAAAATACATTGTATACATGCATAAAATTCTCAAAGGATAAATTAAAATATTATATTTTTTAAAATAACAAAATATTAATATTTTAATGCTGTAAAGAAAAGGTTTTGTTCCCAGCTAGTAGGTTCAATCACTAGTGGTGACTGGATCATGGAGGCTCTGATCTAATCAATAAACTCCCCTTTGATGAAGTCAGAATATGACTACATTTTTGGGAGGTGGTTGAGAAAAGTAAGCCCATGTCAGTGTGCTCTGGGAAGATATAATTATTTGTCTCTAGATGCTTCCTGTACTAGATACTTCTGTCTGCTTCCTGGTCCCCATAAGGTGAGGAGCTTTGTTCTGTGTGTTGTCATGAGGGACTGCTTCACCACAGGCCCAGACACAACAGAAGCAGAAACTATGAACAAAGCCCTCTGATACTCTGGGGCAGTATCTTGTCTCTGTGACATTCTCAGGCATGTTGTCATCGTGATGAAAAACTGGCAGAGCACTGAATTCTTGGGTAGTGTAGCCTCCTGTGCATGCCCTACCTCTGCCCACAAGTGTAACTTCTAGACACTTGACATTTTTTGAACCAACTGATAGAGTTTTCTAGGCCAATAAGCAGGCTTAGAATTTAGCTATCTTATTTAGGACACTTTAAAACCAAGTGCTTAAAATATAGTCTCTTAAGTTCACTTGGCAAACCATTCTAATTTAGTATAGATTTACAAGGCATCATGGGGCTAGAGTATAACTTAGTTGAGCATCCTCAACACTGGGGAGAGGGAAAAAAACAACGCAGAAGACTAGAGCATTTGGTTTTTATTTTGTTTTTATTTATTATTTTTATTTTATGTGTATGAGCATATTGCCTGCATATGTGTAAGTGCACCTATGTTGTACAACACCTTCGGAGGTCAGAGAGGGCATCACATAACCCTGGAACTGGAGTTAGGGATGGTTGTTTGCTACCATGTGGGTGCTGGGAATCAAACCTGGGTCCTCTGCAAAAACAGCCAGTGTCCGTAACTGCTGAGCCATCTCTCTAGCCCAGACTACAGCATCTGTAAGAATTAGGCAGGTTGGCAAAAATCCTGGTGTTGACATACAGAAGGAGAAACTAAGCATTGCCAGGACCTCATTACTATGGAGCATGTTGGCAGCATGTTCCATATAAGTCACGGCAATTAGAGTGGGTGAGATCCTGGGTCAAATTAGGCAAGTTGAATTTCTCTCAGAGAGCAAGTAGAATAGTTCAGGTACGGCAGCAGAAAAGAGGTAAGGCTCAAGGTTACGTGGAATCTGATATTAATAGCATTAGAGCAATCAGGAAAAATAAACAATCTGACCATAAATCAGGACAGGCTTAGAGGAAGCAGTTATTTCAATCAAGGAGTGTCTTGCTGAAGAGAGGCCCAAGCTTTAGGAACAGCTCCAAGCTGCTACACATTGCTGCTTATGGATCATAAAGAACCTTTTGTAGCCAGACAAAGGTCCAGGACCAGTCAGAGTACTTCAGAGATGTTGTCTCATAGAATGAGTTCACTGTCCTCTGCACTTTCTCAGGCTGTGACTGGTCCACAATCTCTATAGTGGCTCTGAGGAGTCAGACAGCCCTGGAGCCAATTTAGTGCCTTGGAGAGGATTTTTGTTTACTGAATGTCAAGGTCAGTCTCTACCCAGTCTTTATGACTTAATTTCTTCATCATTTGAAAAATCTTATTTCTTTGCTTATCATTTGAAAAATCTTATTTCTTTGCTTATTAACTGTCTCCCCACCAGTAAACATAAGTTCCTTCAGAGCAGAGACTAATCTGCCCCCCTTGCAGCCCCATTGCAGAGTTCTTAGTACTTTGAACAATGTCTAGCTCTTATGTTCTCAGTAAATACTTGTCAAACAAATGAAAGTCCATGAATTTAGCGGCACGGGCATGGGCCAAGGGCATATACAACAGTGCCAGTCTGGTGATTCTGAGAGTCCTTGGCTAGAATGCCTGCATGTTAAACACTTCTGAAAAACAAGCAGCATTGATCTTCACCCCATTCACGCTCTGATTCTGTTTGCAACTCTGATAGGGCAAATGTTCTAAGAAGAAAGAATGATTTATATAACTGTCTTGTCTGTTGGTTTCTGTTTTGCAAGCCCTTGGCCGTAAATGCTTTTTTTTTCAGCTTACTTTGGAGATGTTTCTCCAAGTTCCTCTCATCCCCGTTTTTATCTAATTCTCAATAAACAAGCTTCTCAGTTCTCACAGTTAGCAAAACACACTTCTCAGGGAAGTGTAAGTGGGCATATTTTTAGGACACAGCTGAAATTTCTCATGTACTTTGCCCTTGAATGGCAACCACATGGCTTAATATGTCTACAGCACTTGTTTACTAATTAACAAGCTGCCTCCCACTGAGTTAGTCACCCTTCCTCTCTCTATTTCCCATTGCATTCTTAGAAAACTATATGAGTACAAATAAACTTGGCCCAGCTCTTTTTGTCATGTATTGTGATCTTCCCTATTAGCCTGGACACTACCATCCTCGAAATATATTTCTTTAGATGGCATAATCAAAGTGAAAACAGTATTCCATTAACAAAGATAAGGTCTACAGATGAGGTTCAGTCCTTTAGCATTTGTCTAGCACACACAAGGCCCTAGGGTTCAATTCCAGCACTCCCCTGCCACACACACAGTGAGACAGAGACGGGGGGGAGAGACAGAGATGGAGAGAGACAGAGAGACAGAGAGAGACTGAGACAGAGAGACAGAGAAAGGGAAAAGGTAAGTTTTGAAGAAACTAAAAGATACATGCTTTATATGATCACTGTATATGCAGTCTCTTTTTTGAAAGCAAAACACTAGAACAAATTTTATTGTTTGAAGAACAAAACAATCAGCTTTAAAATACAATATTTGCAGCCAAGCGTGGTGGTGCACACCTTTAATCCCAGCACTTGGGAGGCAAAGGCAAGCGGCTCTCTGTGAGCTCAAAGCCAGCCTGGTCTACATAGTGAGTTCCAGACCAACTGGGTTACAGAGACCCTACCTCAAAAAGACAAAACAAAACAAAACGGTATTTGCATTAGTGATTAAGTCAACTAATAAGATGTTTCCTTAATATACACAGTGTTCTGAGATGGATACTCAACATAGTAACAAGGAAGCATATCTGAATTCCAGACTTGTCAAATCTGTTGGGTAAGATAGGCTGTATGCTCATCAAAACAAGCAAATGAACCTGTTCAGAGAACAGGACTGAAAGACTACTTTACAGGGCTTATATTGAGTTCAATATTGTATAATGGTATTCAAATGTGAACCTAGAAACTTGCACCCACTTGTAAAAGAGATGTACTCTTGCTCTGGAGTGAGTTACTGAATATGTTAAAACTGTAGTGAAATGCTTCTTCTAATCATGTGGTTATTAAAAATTAAAAAAATAATTATTAAAAAAAATTCTTCAAAGCATAAAAATTTGCTCCTTAATAATTAGTAGATGTGAAAAACATTATCAAATCATCATAAAAATGTTGGTTGGCAAGATGGCTCAGTAGGTAAATGCACTTTTTACTAAGCCTGAGAACTTGAGTTCAGTCTCTGGGACCCATGTGGTAGAAGGAGAGAACCAACTCCAGCAAATCTCTCCTCACCTACACACACACACACACACACACACACACACACACACGCATGCACGCATGCATGTGCATGCGATAAAAAGTGTTTTGTTTTTTTAATCAACACATCTTAAAAAGTATATATTTTTGGCAGCTCTCCGCGCTGGGACTCCCTAAGCCACATTCACCCTTCCATCCCCCCCCTCGCCGTTCTATACTCCTAGTTTGAGGCCTGCGCCATTCCTAGTCTTGGGGCCCCAGACACCTGGGGAACCAATACTACTTCCTGACCCTTCTCACCCAGAGCAACTCAGTCCCTTTCTTGGGCTCCAGGAGCACCGCTTCTGGTCCTGGCCCTGCCCTCACCTCTCTCTGCAGCCTTGGACCTGCACCACCGGCTAACTCTCCTAGCCTGCACCCCTATCCTCAGGCCTCTTGGGGTAAGTCTATAGCGCAGCTCTCCGTGCCTCGACTCCCCAAGCCACATTCACCCTTCCATCTCCCTCGCTGTTCGCTACTCCTAGTTTGGGACCTGCGCCATCCCTAGTCTTGGGGCCACAGACACTGGGGGAACCAATACTGCTTCCTGACCCTTCTCACCCAGACCAACATAGTGCCTTTCAGGGGCCCCAGGAGCACCGCTTCCGGACCTGGCCCCGCCCTCACCTCCCTCTACTTTCCTGGTCCTGCAACACCTGCCAGCCTCCTGCTGGGGCTGACAGCCTCTTTCTGGGGCTCTGAGGCAAACTTTTCCTCTCCCTGATCCTTTGCATCCAGTACAACCCAGCTACTCAATCCACTCCCTGGGAAATCTTGGGGCTTCTTCCCACCCCATCTGCCTT
>NW_008334762.1:484314-495480 GCF_000622305.1 Nannospalax galili | reverse complement strand
TGTAATCATGCTCAGATGCCGAGGAGCTCAGAAGGTGGGCGACTGTGACCAGTGATAGTCATGTATATAGAGATTAGAAATGCATGTGAAAACGTCTCAATGTCAATTGCTTTGGAATGAATTCTTCTGTATGAAAAAAATAAATAAATAAATAATGATTAAAAAACAAAAACAAAAAAAAAGTATATATTTTTTCCTCTGGAGTTTTCATTTCTTTCAATGATGTTTCAGTTATTATTGCTGTATAAAAATTGTATGAAATACAGGGAGACCCTGTCTCAAAAAGACCAAAAAAAAATTATATGAACATACAGTAGCTTAAAACAAACACCATGTAAGGGACTGGAGAGATGGTTCCGTTGTAAAGTGTTTATTGTGCAAGCACTAGGACCTGAATTCAGATCCCCACCACCCATGTAAAAAGCTGGGCATGGCAGTACCCACCTGTAACCATAGCACTTGGAGGTGGAGATAGGTGGATCGTAGAGCTCCCTGGACAGCAGTATCCAGATCCAGTGAGACCCTGTCTCCAAAAGTAGGTGGAAAATCTACTGAGGAAGACATCTCAAGATTAGTCTCTGCCTCCACATATACCTGAATAAGCAAGTGCACCTGCATGCACACACTTACCTTCACATGCATACCAACACACACACACACACACACACACACACACACACACATACACACACCAACTACTACTACGGACATTTATTCTGTGAGTCAGAAAAAGGAAAAAGGCTTAGGTGAGTAAATGACTTGTTTCTGCTTCATTAAATTTGGAATTTAAGCTAAGAAGGCCTGGAAGTTGAATTTGATCTCATGGCTCAGGGCTGGAATCACCAATAGAAGAATTCATGCACATGTCCAGTAGTTGATGCTGGCTTATTATTGGGACCTTAGCTGGCATTATTGAATAGAGCTCTTACATGTGGCTTCCACGTGAGGCTTGAGCTTTCCTCACATCACAGGAGATTAAACTAGGCTTCTTACAAGGCAGTTTAGGACTCCAAAGATAGATCCCAGCAAACAGGAAGAAGTTGTATAGACCTTTCTCACCTAGCCTCAAAAGACAAGAAGTATCACTTCTATGTAATCCTTTAGTTATAATCACTACCTTCCAACTCTTCCTTATAACACTACTGACACCAGTCTAATTCTTAGGAATTTTTATCTTAATAGTGATGAATGAAATATTATGTACTTGATAATTTTACAGGAGCTATATTTTGTAAGAGCTATTATTTTATAACTTTGGCAAAGTACTAGGGATTGAACCCAGGGCATTGAGGATGCTAAACAAGTCCTCTAAAACTGAGCTCTAACTGCAGCCCTGTATTACATT
Source organism: Nannospalax galili (assembly GCF_000622305.1). Taxonomy (NCBI): domain Eukaryota; kingdom Metazoa; phylum Chordata; class Mammalia; order Rodentia; family Spalacidae; genus Nannospalax; species Nannospalax galili. The sequence goes on along the minus strand of NW_008334762.1, from coordinate 494,135 downwards.
CATGGTAAGCTTTCCTGGCATCGTTTTCTTTTCTGTTTGTTTTTGTAATGCCTGTTTTGGTTTTCCTTGTCTTATTCTCCGTGCACTTTTTCTCTCTCCTTTGTGATTCTTCTTATATTTTCAGATCAGCCTTTCAGTGTTGATATTGCTCAGGGTTCCATTTTAAAGTCTCTTCTTTCTATTATCCCTTAAATTTCTTCTCTTCTTATAATGTCTATTAGTATATTGGTTCTATATCTGCTTACATCTACTACCATCTCAATTATAGATAGTCTTGATTTTTAAACTGTTTATTGATCACAGAGTTCTTCATACTTCCATGTTCATATTTCTCCTAGTCAGTTGATATTCATGTAGGTCGCATAGGGACCACTAACTCCATGTATTGAAGCCTGAACTCACTAGCCTATGCCTGTGTCTCAGATCTGTTGATCATCTTCAGTTCCCTACCCTGAGGATCCATCCAGGGTGTCAAATAGGAACCCAGGATTCAGTATTAAATCCTTTCCTTCTTTTAACCTAATGGGTCAATAAATATAATTTTATGCTTTCCTCCTAAATATTATAGATGTTTTCTTTTTAAGACTTACGACTGCTTAAATTCAGACTCCCAATAATTTATCTATAAAACTACTAACAACCTTCTAACTTTTCTCTATCTTATTTACCTTTTCCCAAGTACCCTCACTTAAGTTCCAGGCTAAATATTTTATGTTCATATATGACCATATTTCTTCCCCAATAGGAAGCTTTTAAATTCTGGTTTCATTATAAAGTGAAGTTAAATGCTTATAGTAGCAAAGAGCAATTAACTAGTTACAAAAGGTTTTAAAATTCAAAATTGCAATTAAGCCAGGTGTGGTGGCACACATCTGTAATGCTAGCCCTTGGGAGGCAGAGGCAGGTGAATTTCTGTGAGTTCAGAGAGTTCCCTCTCTGTTCAACACAGCCAGGGATATATAGACCCTGTCCGAAAATGAAGTAAAATTAAAAGAGTGCAATTCGAATGTTATCAGCTTGTGATTATAGTCACAGTAGTGTTAACAGGAAAATGGTCAGGCTATACAACTGAATTATATCTTAGATCTTACTGCCATGGGTTGATAACAAAATGCTGCTAGTTCTCTGGTCCTTCCCTCTATCCACGTTCTTAACAATCTGAGTCAAGAGAGTTGTTTTCTCACCTCCTGAGTACAGGGTGGTTTGTGGCCAATTAGATACTATAGCATTAATATTTTCTGAGGCTACATCTCAAAAAGTCTTATATGGATCTGCTCCCTCTCACTCAGATCTCTGCCACAACCAAAGAGCTAGCACAGACTGCCCTGCCAAAGAGTAAAAGAACATGGATAGCAGATCTCAGTCCTCTCAGCTGAAGTAATCTCAACTCAGCTCAAGACAGTCTGTGCGTTAACCACAGACAGGATGAAAAAGCCTAGAATTGATCAACTCATCAAAACATCAACCCATCTTCTATCATTTGCTATTTGATAATATAGCATGTGATATTAATTCCTTTGAGACTGGAAACTGTTTTTCATCTTCAAAGTCTTGATAAATAGGAATATTTTGACAGGAAAAGAGTTGAATCAGTGAGTCTCTACTTATAAAAGTATATGCAAAATTTGGAGACCAGAAGAAGATACTTGGAAGAAGGGATTTTGGGTTTTTTTTTTAAAAGTGATTTTATCAGGCAGTTCCTATAGTATAATGCAATGGCTGATATTTATTATATGATTAATAAGTTCAAATTAATAAGATGCTGAGCATCATGAGAACAGTTTACAAGACTATTGTTTAATCTTCATTAAAATGATATCTTGGGGTCAGGGATATAGTTCAGTTGATAGGATGCTCGCTTAGTATACATGAAGCCCTGCCTTTGAACCAGGTGTGGTTATATATGCCTGTAATGATGCCTCCAATCCCAGCTTTCAGAAGGTGAAAGCAGGAGGATCAGAACTTCAAGATCATTCTCAGCTATTAGGAACTTTAGGGTGACCATGAATATACATGAAACTCTCAGTCTCTCTGTCTCTGTCTCTCTGTCTTTCACACACACACACACACACACACACACACACACACACCGAGGTCATGTGAGATGTTTCAGCAGGTAAAGTGCTTGCTGTGCAAGCCTGACAACCTGAGTTTGAGTCCTGGAACCCACATAAAAGTGGAAGGAGAGAACCAGTTCCACGAAGTTTTCCTCTAGCATCCACACACACACCATGGTGTATGTGCACCTGCACTCACACATGCACATAACACATACCTTGTCAAGAAACTCCAATGGACTTTCCTATGAACATTTGAAAATTGCCCTGTTCTGACTTTTTTCTAGTTCCCTATCTAGAACTTGTAATGCTAATTACTCTTGCCTTTACTTCTCCTTCACATCTCAAGGACTTTCTTCTTCCCTTTGAGACAAGAGTTATGCAATTTGGGAGTCTTTTAGATAGACCCACTGAAGGGGTACTCCAGTTGCCTCACCCTGCTAAGAACCTTTTTCTCTTCTCCCTCTCTCTAGATACCTGAGGTGGCTTGGGAGGTACTTTGAATGGAATTTTAATCAGATAAGACAAAAACAGCAGCCCCTAGGCTTGTACAAGGGCACATACACATCCTTTCGCCAAAATGAGGTTTCTAGCCAGATTCCTAGAAAAGTTCAGGTTCATGGTTAGAAAGGGAGAAAGGCCTCAAGCAGTTATTAATTGGGCTGGAATTTTTGTTTTTCTTTTTTTAAAAAAATATTTTATTTATTATTATTGGCCAGGCATGGTGGCACATGCCTTTTATCCCAGGACTTGGGAGGCAGGGGCAGGTGGATCTTTGTGAGCTCAAGGCCAGCCTTGGCTACATAGTGAGTTCCAGGCCAGCTGGGGCTTTAGGGAGACCGTGTCTCAAAAGATCAAAAAAATATTGTTCATTACTTTAAGAAAATTTTATGTGTATGAGTATATTGCCTGCATGTATATAAGTGCACCTGTGTTATGCAATGCATGCAGAGGTCAGAAGAGGGTGTTGGGTCCCCTGGAACTGGAGTTAAGGATGGTTGTTAGCCACCATGTAGGTGCTGGGAATTGAACCTGGATCCTCTGTAAGAGCAGCCAGTGCTCTTAACCACTGAGCCATCTCTCCAGCCCAAATTCTAGTTTTTCTTACAACAAATATTTCAACCTATTTTCTAATGTTATGTCACTCACTTCTGGTTTAGTCTCATCATTAACTAAACACTAAATAAATGCAAAGCATTGTGCTGGCTGATTCACTATATTAGCACCAAAATCTTGCTCTGACCTTACTGAGTCTATCTATACGGAAGGGTTATATGTCCAGCCCATTGACCTCAGGCTTGGCCAAGTGATCTGCTTTGATTAATGTTGTAGCTCAGTTGGTACAGCTTGCTTCACATGCGTGAAGGCTTGTATTTGATTCCCAGCATTGTATAAACAAGGTGTGGTGGTGCAGGCCTGTAATCCTAGCTCTGAGGAGGTAAAGGTAAGAAGATCAGAAGTCCAAGGTTATCCTCAGTTACATAGTGAGTTAAAGCCAACCTAGGCTACATGAGACCCTGTTTAAAAATAAAAAAAAAAAAAAAAGAGGACTGGAGAGATGGCTCAGCGGTTAAGAACACTGACTGTTCTTGCAGAAGACCCGGGTTCAAATCCTAGCACCCACATGGCAGCTAACTCTGTAACTCTGGTTCCAGGGGATCCAATAGTTTCTTCTGTCCTCCACAGGCATTGCACGACATGGGTGCACTTACCTACGTGCAGACAATACACGCATACACATAAAATAAAAATAATAAATAAAAAAATAATGCCTTTAATCCCAGCACTTGGGAGGCAGAGGCAGGCGGATCTCTGTGAGTTCGAGGCCAGCCTGGTCTACATAGTGAGTTCCAGGCCAGCTGGGGCTACTGGGAGACACTGTCTCAAAAAAGACAAAAAAGAAAAAAAAAAAAAAGAAAGAAAGGAAAGGAACAGTAACTTAGGCCTTATGTCAATTTTAACAGACTCAGTCACATAAGTTTTGTGATAAAGCCATTGGTATTAGAGTTGACTTGTGAAACTGATTGTTTATCTCTCTTAACTCTGTATTTAAAATTGACCATCTTGGGAGAATGTATAGTATGGAAGCTGGCAAATTCTGTGTATCAAAGCTTTCATTCCTGAAGGGTCACTGTTATTCATTTACCAGTATTCCAGCATTTAAAGTTCCTAAATTTATAATTATTTGTTACTACAACATAACTCGGCCTAAATTGACTGAAATGGCATTTATTTATTACTTACAAAAATTGTCATTCTATTTACAGTTAATAAATCTGTGATAGAAAATAAGCTAGTCAGATGTGGTAGTACATGCCTGTAATTCCAGCACTTGGAAGGTGGAGGAGCCAGAAGTTCAAAGTTATTCTCAGCTATATAGTAAGTTTGAATAAACAAATAACTGTAAAAAATTTAATAGGCCAGAACAGAAGTGCATTTTAGTAAAAATTACAATAATATAAGAACAAGTGCTGGAGAGATGGATGGCTCAGCAGTTAGGAACACATACTGCATCCATGTCAGTCAGCTCACAACTGCCTATAACACCAGTGTCAGGGAACTGGTGCCCACTTCTGGCCCTTGACCTGCACTCACATGCACAACCCACACAGACACATAATTAAACAATAAGATAAATCTTTTTAAAAAAGACAAGAACAGGATATCATAGCTATTAAAAACTGAAAGAGGACCAGCAATATGGCTTAAGTGGTGTGCTGGTTGCTTTTTATCAACTTAACCCAACTAGAGACACCTGGGAAGAGAAATGTCCTCCATTTGTTTGGTCTGTGGGCATGTCTTAGGGCATTTTCTTGACTGCTAGTTGATGAAGGAGAGCCCAGTTCACTGTGGGTGTGCCATTCCTGGTCAGGTGTGCTTGGGCTGTGTGAGAAAAGTAGCTGAGCAAGTGTAGGGGAAACAAACCAGTAAGCAGTAATCCTCCATGGTCTCTGCTTCAGTTCCTGCCTCTAAGTTCCTGCCTTGGCTTCCCTTGATGATGGACTGTAGGCTATATGCCAAATCAACCTTTTGCCCCCCAAGGTCCTTTTAGTTATGATTCTTATTACATCAACAGAAAAGTGACAAATATAGTGGGTAAAGGTATTTGCCACCAAGCCCAACAACCTGAGTTCAATACCTGGGGGTGGAAAGAGAAATGACTCCTGAAAATTGTCCTTTGACTTCTCCACATGTGTGCCATGGCATGTGCATGCCCTTACACACATTTCCACACATACGAATATAATAATAATACATACGTACATAAAATTAAATTTTAAAATTTCAAATTGTGAAAGGTGTGAGATTTTATTCTACTTGACTCTCACAGGTTAGCCCTTTACAGTTTCCATGAATGCTGATAGAGGACATCAGACTCCTGATGTCCTATGGACCAAGGACTTCATTAATTACAGTACAAAAATAAGCACAAACTTCATGTTTGTTCCCAAAGTTAGACAGAAAGTGGAGTGGACTAGTCAAATGCTGAATATGCAATAGGTTTATGTCCCTACTGAAGAATATTATGCTTAAGAAACAAATTTTTCTTCATGCACTGCAAACAAAGCCCTCCAAGTTTCGTCTTGAAGAGAGGCAATATGTTGCTTACATTTTAGGGTAAAGAAGCATGCCTTTTCCTCTAGCAGGAGTTACTGTGTCTTCCAAGGATATTTGCTATACAAACACTTGTGTAAAGAGTCTAGAACAAAAGACGATCAGTGGCGCTGCTGCTGTAGCACAAAATTTAAAAGGCATCTCCACAAATGGATATTGTTGTGGATTGAGACGATATGCCACCCACAGGCTCCTGTACTCAATGCCTGACCTTTGCTCAGCAGCTGTTTGGGGAATGTTAAGTCAGGCTAGTTGGAGGGATGAATTCGTAGGAGGAGCATTATCTCTGCTTTCTGTCCTCCATGATGTGAACAGTTGTCCTCCACCTGATCCTCCCTGTTACCACGATATTCTGTCCAAGCAATTCTGTAAGTAGCTGTGGACTGCACCTTCTTGAAACCGTGAGCCAAAATAAGTAATGAGCACCTACCCCCTTGCCCCTTACATGTTTCTGTCAAGTACTCTGGTCACATTGACACAAAAATCCTAATGAAAGCCCTGAAGAACACTGAATCTTGACCAAAACTCATCCCCATTTGAGTGTCTTCATCGGGTCTTAAGGGATTTTTATTTGTTTTTTCCTCATCTTCTTTCCTATGTCTCAGACCTTTGTTACATCATGGAATTTAATCAACTATAGAATTTCATCAGATAAAACCTTGAGATATTAATAATGGATGGTGGATTTTGTTTGTTTTGTTGTTATTATTTTCAGTGTCACTAAGGAGAGGAGTTAGAGCCCAGGCTCTGTAATCCATCCCACCTGAGGATACTCCCAGACTTTCACTCACTAGGCATTGAAACTTGTAGTGGAAGGACCCTGTGTAGAATTAAACATTCTTCATTCCTGAGATTTACCTTCTTGCCTTGAACTTCTACCCTTACAGTCAAGGAGAGGATGGAGAACTGAGCCTAGAGTTAAAGAGTTAGTTGTTGTTTAAATTTCCAAATGGAAAGTAAAAGTCTATAATAGAATACTTAGCCTCCAGAGCAGTAGAGAGAAACTGTACCTCAGTAGAAGGGGCCTTCAGGCACCAGAGGAGGGCATTGGCAAGGGACATCCATTCCCCATGCCAGGAAGCTAGGTGAAGCTCTTCTCAGAACCCCTATCCTCATCTCACACCACTAACAGAAAAAAGGGGAGATCCAGTGGAACTTGAGAGTTTGCACTGGGATTAAAGTCCAAATTTGTTTATTTTAAAATCAGAAGTGTCTGGATTACTTGGATAAATTTATGTTTTTTTCCTTTGGTGGACATGGGTACTCATGAACTAATGTGAGTTCAAGTCTAGAGAAATGAAGAAAGATGAGCTCTTTGGAGTCCCTGAGAATCTCTTGACTTTTAATTTCAGACCTGCTATCCAAGTGAGCATGTTGGCTACTGACACATGGACTGTGTTAAATTCATTTTATTTATATTTGCCAACAGTATTACCCACGTCCACTTGCAAAGCCCTAGGGATGACTGAGGAGCATTTGAAATTTGTCTCAGATGAACCCTCCTGCCTCCAACTTTTCTTCTCAGTGGCTTCAGTACTCTCACTTCTTTATTTAGTAATGAATTCTTAAAGTGTTAATTGATGCATTTACTTTTCCCAAGAGTATTTTCCAGTTGCAGAAGACAACCAAACACAAAAGCTCTTGAGGAAGAAAAAAGAATGCACATCTAATTATGGAGTGCAAAATCTGAGACTAGCTATATAGATATTTTGGGGTAGTTGAGAGGACTTGCTTCTCTCAAATTACATATCAGAAATATCTGCCTACTTTCTCTGCATACTTTAGCACAGGCCCCTCAAAGTGCTAAATCAAGTAGAGAACAATGTTGGAGATTTATTTCCCTCTGGCAGACTTTAAGGAGAATCATATCTGCCAGGTTTTCAAATTCCCTTCATATTCTCCACTCCTGTACAGGCCTGAAATCATACCATTAATTGTTGGACTTTTCCAATTGTGAATAACAATCAGCTTGAAGGAGTTATGTGTGTTTTTATTGTTGGTGTTTTCTTGCCTTGAGATTTGTCAAATGAAACCTATTAATAATTAGGCTGACTCTGTGGAAACCCTAATAAACAGTTCATTTCACTTTGGTTAGCAACTTGTTCAGCTTTAGCAACATTGTTCCAAAAGTGGTACATTGATTAAGCAATCTAATTCCTAAATGATAATCATGGGCTACATCCTTTAAGAAACCTAAAAGTTAGGTCCACCAGTCTGGTATTTTTAATTACTGTGTGTCAGGTAGATAAATCTTGGGCAAAGACCAGTTGTTCTCAGATAAACCTTACCTAGACATATATTTCTTGATCTGCTATGTATAATTTGTCACTAGTTTGTAGGAGTAATATGGTTCCCTCTGTTTTTCAAAACTAGCTAGGCATTGTTTATCCCTCTCATTGTCTCACCCCTCCATCATGGTTTTCGCACTTAAGGTGCCCCGATTTCCCCCCTTTCTCCCTTACTAATACCCTTCTCCTATGGTCCTACCTTTCTTGAGCTCCTTCTTTCCCTTTATCCCCTAGGTTCCTTGTATACCCTTCCCTCCCCCCTCCCTTAAACTAACCCAATTTTTATCCATATCTCCCTTATTAAGGCCGGTTTCCTACTTTTCTCTTTCAGGTTCTTTCTTTTCCTTTATCTCCCTGTTTCCTTTCCATTATCCTGGTTCCTGTAGTTATGTCTGGTTGTATACTTATTTATCAGAGTCTGGTTCTAGGATCCACATATGAGGGAGAACATATGTCGATTTTTTTTTTCTGAGTCTGTGTTACTTCACTTAGTATAACAGTTTCTAGTTCCATCCATTTACCTGCAAATTTCATGATTTCATCTTTCTTTACTGCTGAGTAAAACTCCATTGTATAAATGAACCACATTTTCATTATCTACTCATCAATTGAGGGACACTTAAGTTGCTTCCATCTCTTAGCTATTGTGAAAAGAGCAGCAAAAAACATGGATGTACAAGTGTCTCTGCAATAGGATGAGTTCTTTGGGTATATGCCAAGGAGCAGTATAACTGGGTCAAATGGTAGGTTCATTTGTAGTTTTTTAAGAGTTCTCCACACTGCTTTCCATAGGGGTTGAACCAGTTTGCAGCCCCACCTGCAGTGGATGAGTGTTCCCCTTTCCCCACATCCTCTCCAACATTTGGTATCATTTGTTTTCTTGATCTTAGCCAGTCTGACTGGGGTAAGGTGGAATCTTAAAGTGGTTTTAATTTGCATTTCCCTAATTATTAGTGATGTTGAACATCTTTTAAGATGTTTCATTGCCATCTTTACTTCTTCTTTTGAAAACTTTCTGTTCAGCTCCTTAGCCCATCTTTTAATTGGGTTGCTTCTTGTCTTGATTCTCTGTTTTTTGAATTCATTATATATTCTGGTTATTAAACCTCTGTTAGATGTTGTGGTCACTGGCTGTGGCTGCTCTCCTCTGGCTATGGTTGCTCTCCTCCTCTCTCAGTTCCTCTGATCAGTCGTCTGGTCTGGACTGGTGAGGAGTCTGCGCCAGCCTCGCCGCATTCAGACGCAGGAGAACAGTTTCAGTGACACAGATCTGCTTTATTGCAGGAAAGTATTGGCTTATATAGGGGTAATAGTCTTATTGTAACACAGCATATGGGATCCCTTATTAGCATGGCAGACTAGTATCGTATTACAATCTAGCGGGCCAGATGCCCTATTAGCATGATAAGTTTCAGTTTCTCTAAGTTTCGGATTCCTGGAAACCATGTGACTTACATAGTTTTCTCTCTGATAAGAAACAGGAAACACTGCATTCCAGCATGATAGGTATGTAAGGCAAAAGGAAAAATCAGTCAGAAGATTTTCCACAACATCTCCCCCTATTTTTTCATTTTTAAGAGTGAGGCACAGTTCAGAATATATAGCATACTGATATCAGTCCAGGGGCTTAATGTGGTTGATTTTTCTGTTGTTCATCAAGGCAAAGTAGAATGGCTTGGGGGGCAGGGAACTGATCCCTTATTGTGGGCCCCATCCTTCAAGATGGTGAGTTCTCTCAAGAGCAGGCTGGGCCAACTCCATGCCAACCAGTGGGATTCGAGGTCATCTGCCTCAGCATTGTTGTCACTACCTCAAGGGCCACCCAGCATTATGGACTGTACCTGTCTTAGGTTGTCCCATG
>NW_008334762.1:481597-483031 GCF_000622305.1 Nannospalax galili | reverse complement strand
ATACTTGAGCTTGCCAAAAGGAGAAAAATGAGTGATGTCCATTTGCCATACATCTTGGCCTTGTTGGGGCCAAGGCCTCTAGGGAGAGTTCTGGTAGGTTGTAATGGTCCCAGAGGTAGAAGAGGGACACAAGAGGAGCAGGCACAGACCAAATGCTTGCAGCTCTGAATTGGTAGAGTGGGTAGAAGCCTATGTATAGCTTGGGGAAAAAGATAAAAATGGATGTGTAAGTCTCTAGCTTGTTGAATTATGGTGGAGTCTAGGGTGGCGCTCAGGACCAGTTTGTCAATGGCAGCATTGCCCTCTGCCAGAAGCTCCAGGAGATTGGTATGAGAGCACAAGTGTTGAATATACCAAGGGGCAGCGCTGCTCAAGTAATAGTTGTAATGAGGAGAGCAACAAATCAAGGGGACTCTGGTGGGGCCGGAAAGCTGCAAAGACCAGATGTTGTAAAGCCTGAACTACATAAGCACTGTCAGAAAAAATATTACAGGGAGCTGTAGGGAGATCCTGAAAGACCTGTAACATGGCTGAGAGCTCTCCGAGCTGTACAGATCCCTGGAATCAGTAAAGATCAGAGGAGCCTTAGGAAGAGGGTTATGCTTTGGGAATGCCTGGGGAAATAGGGACAGGGAAGCCATCTTATTTCTTGAAGGAGTTTATGTTTAGGATAATGATTGTCATATTTCCCCTGATAGACTAGTAGGAGAGTTTGGAAGCCAGGGTCATCAAGGAACAATGGCTGGAGCATGTGAAGTGGAAGGGGAAGAACCAATGATTCGGGTTCATGGCCATACAGAAGGTGGGAGGTGTGGACAAGTTTAAGAGCTAGCATAGCCCATGCTTCAATAGCTAGGGTGACATTGTGAAGTTGACTCCATGAAGAGTGGACCCATATCAGGGGGCCCTGGGTCTGCCAGAGAACTCCCAAAGGGGTGTTTTTAGTAGGAATAACTAGTTCTTGGATGGGCAACTTTGGCTGTATCCTATTTACAAATGCTTGGGACAGGTGAGAATTGATCATTGTGACAACATGTTGTGCCTCCAGAGAGACCTTGCGGGGAAAGGAGACCATATCGGTACCCTGCAAGAGGTCAAAGTGCAGTGTAAGCTCTTCTGTGGACATGGGTAAGAAGCCCCATATCCAATTAATGTTGCCACAGAGGGTCTGCTCCTCTGAAAGGGTAACCTCATCTGGTAAGGTAAGAACAGGAGCTATGGGCCGGATGACATCTTGAATAGAGTGGCCCAAAAAGGTATAAGGGGCATGTAACTGTGTTTTATCTGCTGCAATAGTAAGATCTAATGCCTGGAGGTTTGTTTTGAGTTTTTGAAGAGCCTTATGGGCTATAAAAATGTCATCCATATAATGTAAAATATAAACCTCAGTCAGCAAAGGTCTGCAGGCATGGGCCACATAATATTGGCAGATCT
>NW_008334762.1:477480-481479 GCF_000622305.1 Nannospalax galili | reverse complement strand
ATAACAAAAATGGGAGAATTATGAGGACTAAGTGAGGGTTCAATGTGACCCACGGATAACTGTTCCTGGACCAAGGAGATCAAATGAGCTAATTTATGTGAAGGAAGAGGCCACTGCCCACCCATATGGGAGCTTTAGTGTCCCATGTTAGTTTGATGGGGAGCGGCTTGGGCAGTGAAGCAGTGGCCGTTAGAATTGGGGGTGAGGGTGGGGGGCATTACCTAACCGCTGGCCTACAATGCGGTCGTCATAAAAGGCTTTGTCATCTGTAGTTAAAACAGCTTCCATGTCACGAAGGATATCTTTCCCCCACAAATTATGGGGAAGCCCCACGGCTAAGAGCAGTCTAACAGCTCCTGTGTTGCCACTCAGATCAGTCCAGATTACTGGATGTTGGACCTGTTGGGTGTTCTGTAAACCTCCAACTCCTTGTATAGGGGGTCCAGGTTTGTAGTGCCAATGAGACAATGCTTCCTCTTGTCTGATTACAGTAATATTGGCCCCTGTATCAATTAGTCCTTTAAACTTATGGCCTTCTAGGGAAAGCTGCATCCTAGGTTTGTGCAGGTCAATAGGTACCGTCCATTGGACGTGGGGGGTGTATTCCCTTACTTCCTCTCTTTGGGGTGGGGCTGAGAGGTGCCCCATTGCCCATTTAAAGGCACCTTTTGTATGGGTTTACCATCTGAATCGACCTTAGACCCACATTCTCTTGCCCAATGAAAGCCTTTGCGGCATCTTGGGCATTTTGAACGGGGGAACTTGGCTCCTTTTGGCCTCTTTCATAATCTTATCAGGACAGGTACATGACCAATGGCCCTGTACCCCGCAGGCCCAACATTTGTCTGTGTCTATCTTGGCCTGTGGCTGATGAGCAGCCAGTGCCTCAGCAAGGGCCGCGGCATGGGCCCAAGTGGTCCCCACATCTTGGCAGGCCAGAATCCATACAGAGACATCCTTGTGTTTAATAGGTCCTATGGCAAGGCAACACTCTGTAGAGCAGCCTTCATATACAAGATCCTTGAACAAGGCATCAGCAGCTCCCTGATGACTGATCTTTCTATTTATACTTTGTTGGCATCTCTCAACAAAATCAGAGAAAGAATCGCCTGGTTTTTGTATCAGTTTCATTAATTTGGTATCACTGCGAGTTGGCATACTTTGAAAAGCACAAAGCATACTTCGAAAAGCAAGAAGCGCACAAAGCTGTACTTGTTCAAAGTAGCAGGGAGGTCCCTGTGCCTGAGCTTGGGGGGGTCTCAAAATTGCCACATCCTACAATTCCAATGTTTTGGACATTGGCATTTCTATTGTGCTCTGCCTGTTTTTCATATTCATCTTGGTAAGCAGCTTTCCATAAAAGGAAATCACCTCCCTGTAAGCAGGCACGGGCAATATTCTGCCAATCATAGGGGGGTATTGGCCAAATGAATGATTGTATCTAATAACTGACCAAACCAGGGGGAGTGAATGCCATCTTCAACTCATGCCTTATGCAGCTTCCTTAAGGTATCATGAGAATATGGATTCCAGACATTGGGGTTCTGTTGTCCTTGATTGACAGTAACTGGGAAGAACTGTGGAAAATCTCCCACTGTATCACAGAAGAGAGGCCTAGGCAGGAGGGGCTTCCAGTCCTCCTCTGGGAGGGAGGGGCAGATGGACTCGGGGAAACTTCCTTAAAGCCAGTATAAGATGGTGGAGGGTAGCCACCTCCCTATAATTGTGGAGCAGAAGTGGTCTTAACTTCCTGATTTTCATCAAGGGAGCTCTCAAACCCCAATTCCTCATTTTTTATATCATCATTAGCATTTACTGTTTCATCAGAACAAGAATCCATTAGTTTTGTTTTAATTGGAAATGCCTGGGACAGGTCATCCCCAGTGTCCTGTTGTTGTATTTGCTCATCTATCTCTAATAGGAGATTGTCCTGTTCAGGGGCTTTGGGGGGAATCCCCCCAAAGAGAGGCCAGAATGGCTGTCACAAATGAGGCAGAACAGCCCAGACTGTGGGTGTTCCTCCCTGACTTCTCTACACCAGGCCAAGAATAAAATGCAAGCCCATTGTTTGGGATCCCAGCCACAAGAATCTGTAAACCAGGGGGCAAGAGCTAGTACTTCATCTAAAACCTGAGTTATATCCTTTTCTGTTACCCTAATATACCTACTCCTGAGGAGATGAACCAGTGCAGCAGCATATGGGGCCGGTAGCAGCTGGATGACTATTCCCCATACCAGAGGTCACCCACCCTGCAAGATGTACCCAAAGGGACTCAGGAACTGTTCAAGGAGATGATTGGTGAAGACAGGAGCAGCACGCCCAACCGAAGATCGCGAGCCAGAAGAAAAAGCAGAACAAAATGAAAGTGGCAAGCAACCACGGGAAAAGCACTGAGAAAGGGGGCATCGGGAGCCCAAGGTGTTACAGCTCAGAGTGTTACAGCTCTGTGGGGAGGGGGTCTGAGCCCCACATTTGGGCGCCAGCTGTGGTCGCCAGCTGTGGCTGCTCTCTTCTGGCTATGGTTGCTCTCCTGCTCTCTCAGTTCCTCTGATCAGTCATCCAGTCCGGATCCCAGGGCTGGTGAGGAGTCTGTGCCCACATCGCCACATTCAGACACAGGAGACCAGGTTCAGTGACATAGATCTGCCTTATTGCAGGAAAGTACGGGCTTATATAGAGGTAATAGTCCAATCATAACATAGTATATGGGATCCCTTATTAGCATGCCAGAATAGTATCCTATTACAATCTAGCAGGCCAGATGCCCTATTAGCATAAGTTTCAGTTTCTCTAAGTTTCGGATTCCTGGAAACCATGTGACTTACATAGTTTTCTCTCTGATAAGAAACAGGAAGCACTGCATTCCAGCATGATAGGTATGTAAGGCAAAAGGCAAAATCAGTCACATGACTTTCCACAACAGGATGTGTCACAGGTGAAGATTTTCTCCCATTCTGTGGGTTTTCTGTTTGCTTCCTTGGTTGTCTCCTTTGATGTACAGAAGCTTTTTAATTTAATGAGATCCCATTTGTTAATTCTTACCCTTGTTTCCTGAGCAATTGATGTCTGGATAGAAAATCCTTTTCTATGCCTATATCTTGTAGGTTTTTCCCAATGTTTTCTTCTAAGAGTTTCAGAGTTTCAGGCTTTACATTGAGGTCTTTGGGCCATTTGGAATTTATTTTTGTGCAGGGTGAAAGATAGGGGTTTAATTTCATTCTTTTACAAGTGGAGATCCAGTTTTGCCAGCACCATTTGCTGAACATGCTGTCTTTCCTCCAGTTAATGTTCTTGGCCCCTTTGTCGAATATCAGGTGGCTGAAATTGCATTTACTCATATTTGAATCTTCAATTTTGTCGCATTGGTCTATGGTCCTATTTTTGTGCCAGTGCCATGTTGTTTTTATGACTATAGCTCTGTAATACAACTTGGAATTTGGTGGCTGTGGGTTTGTTTTGTATGGCTTTAATTATGTTGAGGTATGTTCCCTCCAGTCCAATTCCCTCTAGGACTGTGAATATAAATGCATGTTGAATTTTGTTAGACATACTTTGACAGACATACTTTGAGGCCTATAATAATTTTGTCAGAGGGACATAAAGGACACTTTTTGCTCCTAGCCCTCCTAAGTTGACTAGTTCCAGGGGACTATGAGCATCTCTCAAAATGTCCTATAATGGTGGTGGGTTGCCTGTCCTTTTGATCACGGAGACCGAGGAGACCCCACCAGATGGACTTGAACCAGTGTCCAGTCTATAAAGAGGAGGATCAACACAGAGGAATAATTTCCTCCATGCTTCGAAGTGAAGCCAACCATGGTTGAGCAGGACCTTTGACTTATCTTCATATAGGCAGAACTGGTAAAAGAAAGGAACCAGGGGCTCCTCCCAACCCCATGTGACCCCTGAGGAACAGATCCTCAAATGACCTTAAGAGTAAAAGTAAATCATTTTATCTGGTCCAACTGTATGGCCTTAAACACCCAAAAGGAAAAGTT
>NW_008334762.1:471268-476577 GCF_000622305.1 Nannospalax galili | reverse complement strand
TAATAATATTAAAAAAAAGAAATCTAAAGGGACAATCAGTCTTGAATAACTGCCCAACATTAGCTTATTTTCTTTCATTAACTTGTCTAGTATATCCTTTATTGTTATAGAAAGATATGTAAAAATGTATCTGGATTTTTATAGATAGTGTTTTTTTAAATGTGTCTATGCTATTGGTCAATATAGCCATAATTTCTATTGGACTTTGATGCTAATATTCAATCCTCTTTAGACATACTTCCATCTATAGTATTTTCATTTTGCTAGAGGGAATTTTATTATAATTAACTTGAATGTTCCTTCAATTTTCTTCTATTTTGTTTTAAAAAATTAACGTTTATAATTACCACTGAGGGGAAAAGCTCTACATCAACCCAGCTAGGTAGGTAAATCTAGTGTTTAAATTTACTTGTATGATACCTTAAACATTAATAATGAATGAAAATGATAGCTGTATGGGATAGTATTATAGCTTTTCTTAATAGTAATTGTATAGCATTTATATCTCAGGAACCCACATATGGAAGTACTATTCAGACAACTTCTGTGTTCCTTATAGCATCCCTCTGAAGAAGGAACATACTTCCTATTCCTCTGATAAGTATGACAGTGGATTATAAGGTTATAGTATAATCTTATTTGCATGTCATCAAACCATCAGATGAATCAGGGTGTGGTAGCACAGCCTATAATCATAGCACTCTGAGGCTGGATGATTGCAAGCAGGAGGATTGAATATTCAAAATCAGCCTGGGCTTTATAGACTGGTGTCAAACAATCTAACCAAAACCAAACACACACAAAATAAAATTACTGTTAAATGCTTTCTTCCCCAAGGTGTCAGAGAATCGATTTTTCAAATTCTACATAACAATAAATCACTGGTGAAATCATCAGTATGAATTTTTTATATACCTTAAAAAAGAAAAAAAAAACAGCTAGGAGTGGCGCTGGAGAGATGGTTTAGCAGTTGAGAACACTGGTTGTTCTTGAAGAAGACCCAGGTTCAAATCCCAGCACCCACATGGCAGCTAACAACTGTCCGTAACTCCAGTTCTGGGGGATCTAACGGCCTCTTCTGTCCTCTGTGGGCATTGTACGACATGGGTGCACATACCTACATGCAAGCAATACACTCATACACATAAAACAAAAATAATAAATAAAAGTTTTAAAAAACTAGTTGTAAGATCATATCTACAATTACTATGAAAATGGAGAGTATGAAGGATATGGTAACAGGCATTCTTTTTATCACTACACATGATTTATCTTAGGAAGCATATTCCTTCATTAAAAAGAAAATAAAGTACCTTCAATCACAGGACTTCTTAAAGATGAGCAGGTTAGTGGAGGCTGCAATTCAGCCAGCTGGTCCTGCTCACTTCAGTGCCCACAAATGAAAGCTCCATCTGCCCAGAGTGGGTACATTTTATGAAGGGACAGATCCTCTACTTCTACATCTTGATAAATTGCAAACTTCTTCTCCTACTGCTCCATTCTTTCTGTTCAACTTTCCTTCTCTCTTAAGTATGTAATATACTCTTCATAAAGAAGAGTATGTAAATGCACCATGTGCATGGAGTACCCATGGAGGCCAGAAGAGGGTTTGTCACATCCCCTGGAACTGGAGTTTTGTATGGTTGTTAGCCACCTTGTGGGTACTGGGAATCGAACCTGGGTCCTCTACAAGAGCACCCAGTACTCTTAATCATTGAGCCATCTTTCATCTGTCCAGCTCCATTTCCTCATATTCTTTATGGTTTTATTTATTTTTTCAGCCTTTTTGAGACAGTGTCCCCCTGTAGCCCCAGTTGTCCTGGAACTCACTATGTAGACCAGGCTGGCCTTGAACTTACAGAAGCCTGCTTCCCTCTGCCTGGAATTAAAGGCATGGATCACCATACCCAGCCATTCCCTCATATTCTTAAATGCTAAGGAAAACATCACTGTTTTTATACAATTAAAGCAAGGATTCATACTTAAAATTGCTTTATTCTTATATATTATTATTTTTGGTCATTTTGAGACAGGGTCTCCCTGTAGCCTAGAACTCACTATGTAGACCAAGCTAGCCTTGAACTCATAGAGATCCACCTGTAGACTATTTTTCATTTTTAGCATAAAACTATTTTATATGATGCAGATACTACTGACATTAATGCAGAGTTTCAGACTCAGCTATGGAAGTTAACTAAATAACAAGCAAGAAGAATTATAGAGTTAAAGCATCAAAACATCAATGCATGAGAATTAGGATACTTATATGCTAGCATGTCCAGTTTGTACTATTCCTGCAATGGGGAATTCTCCAAAACTGTCAGAAAACAGAACTATGCTTGTACCGTTCTCAAATTCATGCTAAATTAATGAGGTCTGATAAAATTTTCAATTAAATACTTGTAGACCACAATAATCATGCTTCTTAGTCCATATTTCCCTAGGTTAAACATTCCAAATTTACCTGCAAAACATTTGATTTTGGTTTGATCTATCAATTTGATAGTTTTTCCAACTCTAAACACTTTCTAAATATGCTATGCCCCCAAATGAGTGCAATTTCTTCACACAGATGCTTACAAATGCTGTGTAAAACAGGATTGTCTCTTCACTAAATCTAAATAAATTTTAAGTGCTTTGGTTTAGATTGTGTGTAAAACAAATATATAAACAAATTAACACAATCCAAATAAAAAACAAATATAAAATATAAGCAAATTCGTTATATACATAAAATATAAAGCAAAACTAGGCCTTCAGAATTACACTTATTAAAGATAGTAAATAAAGGTTCCCAAAGAACATATTTCTCTAGAAAAAAATTAAGGAAACTAGATAACAATATCAAAAAATATAAAATTTATGTTGGAGGGAAGTAAAATAAAATTTCCAGATGAATTGTATATTGTAGTGTAAACCAGGCTTTACAGAAAATTATTCAATAAATTTCTTGTTCTCAAATTCTTTCTGTGCAGGCACTGAACATCCGTGTTTTTTCTGGGAGCCGTGATTCTCCCAGAGTCATGAGTGGTACAAGATTTACAGCTAAGATCCTTTCATGTGCGTTCCCTCAAAGAACTGATGGAAGAGATTTAATTTCCAAAATGTGACTAAGAATATTTCCAGCAATACCTATACTTGCTGTGTAGATTATGCTACTGATGTATGCTTTTTACTTTGAAGATAAAAAGTCATAGACACCATGACTCTGGGATAAAGTGCTAAGCAGACCTTTGATGACTAGTTTGTCAACATGTAATCAAATCCTTAGGAACTTACAGTTCATTACTGCTTTAAAATAGATCAGAGAGAGCAGAATGGGTTTCTAATTACATTTCCCACTCATGGAGTTCCTTGGTGTTACCAGTGCTTGTGTAGGAACTCACAATAAAGTTTGAACTATAAATAAAAAAACTTTCAGACTCAGCCTTAAAAGGGAGTATTAACAAACTGTATAGTAGCGTGATTTGATTGTAGTCAACAGAATTAAGCCTAGCTAACTGAAGAAAAGTCTATCTAATAGAAAGTTAAGAAATTTATTTACGATATCTGGGCTTGGAAATTGGCGCAAACTATAGAAGACTAGAGGCCATTGAACAGTGGTCTCACAGCAGGAACTGTCTTGTCAGGATGTGAATGACTCCATAGGTTGTAATTCCGCTCAATCTTGTGCCCAAGATAGTGCTTCCCACTAGAAAGCTCTTAGAGATGATAATCACTTTCAACAAAGTAGCAGGATACAAAATAAGCATATAAAAATCACTAGTTTTTCTATAAACCAATAAGTGAACTTGCCAAAAAAGAAATTGGAGGCAGGGGGCGATGAATAAATCTAAGCAAGGAGATGAAAGAACTCTATAATGAAAACTTTAAGACACTGAAGAAAGAAATCCAAGAAGACACTACATAAAAGAACTATGATTATGGAACAACTAATATTGTAAAAACCACTATATTACCACACATCATCTATAGGTTCAATGTAACTCCTAGCAAAATCAATGACATTCTTCAAGAACTAGAAAAATCAATCCTTAAATTTATATCGAAGCACAAAATTTCTGAATAGCTAAGGCAATCCTTAGCAGAAAGCAATGCTGGCATGTAAATTGCCGTGTAGACCAAAGGAATAGAATAGAGGACACAGAAACAAAAGCACAGCCTACAGCCACCTAATCTTTGGTAAAGGTGCCAAAAAAATACATTGAAGAGAAAATAATATCTTTAACAAATGATGCTGAGAAAAACTAGATTTCCCTGTGTAGAAGAATTAAACTAGATTAATACCTCTTACCTCAACAAAGATTGATTCAAAGTGGGTGAAAAATCTTAATATTAGTAAGACTGGAAACTTTGAAATTGCTAGAGGAAAACATAAGTAAGACACTTTCATACACAGGTACAGGGAAAGACTTTCTGGAAAGGATTCCAGTAGCATGGGAAATAATCCTAGAAATGGCAAATGGGATTACATGAATGAAAAAACTTTTGTACAGCAAAAGAAACTCTTCGCCAATATGAAGAAACAGCCTACAGAATAGGAAAAGAACTCTTGCCAATTATATATCAGATGGAGGATTAATATCTAAAATGTATAACGATCAGCAAAAATTAAACGCCACAGATATAAATCCTCCAGTCAATAAATGGGCTAATGAGCAGAATATTTTTCAAAAGAAGAAACACAAATGGTTAATAAATACTTGAAAAGTATTCAACATCTTTAGTGAAAAAGAAAATACAAATTAAAACTGCTTTGAGATTTCATCTCACCTGTCGAATGGCTAGCATCAAGATAACAAACACAGATAAGGAGGTGGGAAAAGTGGGACCTTTATGCACTGCTGCTGGGAATGTAAGCTTTGCGTCTCTATGAAAATCTGTATGAGTTTCCTTGAAAACACTGAAAACAGAACTATCATATGACCCGGCTATACTATTTGAATATATGCCTGAAGGGCTCTAGGTCAACATTCCAAAGATACTGCACATCCATATTCATGCTACACTATTCACAATAGCTAAGAAATAGAACCAGTCTAGAAGTCTATCAATAGATAAGTGGATAAATAAAATATGGTACGTATGCATGTAAAACATGGAGTTTTATTCAGACATAAAGAAAAATGAAACCATGACAGTTGCAGGAAAAGGCATGGAATAGGAGATCATTAAGTCAAACAAATACTGTATGTTTCCTCTCATCTCTCATATATAGAACCTAGTTTTGAAATTTTGTGTGTGTGTGTGTGTGTGTGTGTGTGTGTGTGTGTGTGTGTGGGGTGGAGTGGAGTATGAAAAGAGAAGAT
>NW_008334762.1:466560-470875 GCF_000622305.1 Nannospalax galili | reverse complement strand
TTTCTATTTTTGTGTGTGTGTATGTGTGTGTGTCTGTGTGTATATGTGTGTGTGTGTGTGTGTGTGTGTGTGTGTGTGTGTGGTGTAGTGTAGTATGAAACTAGAAGATCATGAGATGGAAGGAAGAAATATTAAGAGAAGAGAGAATGATAGAATATGGAACACATGTGACAGAAGGGGATTGTATCAGGAGCTGAAGGGAACAGCCATATGGGAAAGAAGTGTGGTGGAAGGCATTATGGGAGGGGAATAAGTGATAAATCTATCATCCATCTATCTATCATCTATCTATCTATCTATCATCTATCTATCTATCTATCTATCTATCTATCTATCTATCTATCTATCTATCTATCTATCTATCATCATCTAATCTATCTGCCACAATGATTTTACTTTGTATGCTTAATAATTTCCCTAATAAATTAATTAAAGAAATTATGCTTGTTGGTTAAGGATTTAGTTCACTGGAGAGCACATTCACCTGAGCATATGTGAAGGTCCAGGTTTGATTCTCAACACTGCAAGAAAGTGTCTACAATTTTCAGCTTATTTACTGAAAGGATAGGAGCCTGACTGATATTCTCTAAATCAGTGGTTCTCAAACTCTTTTTCTTAAGAACTTTTATTAATGTGGGTTATATTTATATACTCATATATATTACAGTATTATAAACTAAAAGGGAAATTTAAAAATATTAAATCTAGATAATAATAATCATGGTAATATAAATAGCATGTTTATGAAAAATAGCTGTATCCCCCCCCCCACAAATTGTACATGCTGGGTATGGTGGTGCATGCTTGTAATCCTAGTACTTGGGCAGCAAAGGCAGACAGATCTCTGTGAGTTCAAGGTTAGCCTGGTCTACCTTGCAAGTTCAGGCTAGCCAGAACTATGTAGTAAAACCCTGTCTCAAAAAAATTGTTCATAAAGTAGTACTGCTTCACATTTTACATTTTTGCAAACAGATTTAATATTTAGCTTGCCAGTAGACAGCTGAATTTTCAAATGTACTTCTGCATTTACTCTTGTGCAGTATTTTGTTTCCATTGGAATATATGAAGCACATGTGGGATCATGCAAAAACATGATTACAAAACAGAGGAGCACTTTAGCAATCTTTCTCAATCATGGAAGAGTAGTGCTAAACTAACAGTGGCAATAGTCTGAAACCTGAAGATTCTGCTGATGGAGCTGTACCTCAGCAGAGGACTTGGAAACCAGTGGAAGGCCCAGGTGTGGAACACCTATTCCAAGTCTCCTTTCCCCTTGTTTATCACTTCTGAAGACAAGATGGGATCAAGAGGGAATTTGTCTTGTGCTGACTGATATTAGATTCTGAATTAACCTCCTATAGGGTAGGAGGTATTGGAAGTGGAGATAGTCCCTTGGAAAGTTTCCAGTTATTTATAGTAAACCTATTCTAGCAAGCATATTTTCCTGAACCTTTTGAGCCTTTCCTTCTCTGATTTTTCATGGCATATCTGGCATGTCTACTTTGTTTAATGTGGATCATGAGTTTCTCCAAATTCTGAGGATTGATTACAGTAACATATTGATATCTCCACCCAAGATAGTGACCAAGATACTAAGTTCTGTGTTACCAGAGAAGGTCCCCAATATTAACAGATTCACTCTTAATTAGTTTTATTCATCTTTCTTGGTCCTGTACTCACTAGAATTTCTCATTTCCTGCTGGGGAGATGCACTTGAGGAACTTGAACAACCAAGGTGGTTTCTGGGCCCCTCTTGGCAAAAGGACACTGTGAGTTGTTTCAGTCAGTAATAAGAACTAAACAGAAAATGGTAATAGTATGTGCAAGTACTTAGAAGGTCTACCATTGCTGAAACCAAGTGCTGAGAGAAAAGTCTCTGTCTAATGTTCTATGCATTACAGTTTTTTTGTTTTTGTTGAAAAATTTATTTATTTATTTTATTTTATGTGTATGTTATGTTTGCATGTATGTAAGTGCACCCATGTCATGCGATGCCCACAGAGGTCAGACGAGGGCATTGATCCCCTGGAACTTGAGTTACAGATTTTTAGCCATCATGTGGGTGCTGGGTATTGAAGCCAGGTCCTCTGCAAGAACAGCCAGTGATCTTAACTGCTGAGCCATCTCTCAGCCTGCATTACAGCTTTTTTGAAAGGTCTTCACTTTTTTTTTTTTTTTTTTTTTTTTTTTTTTTTTTTTTTTTTTTTTTTTTTTTGCATGTTGGCTACTTTCTCCAAAACATTGTTGTCAACCAATACAGATATTTCCATTCTGGAAGAATTCCATGAAATTCTATTTGTAACATTTATTTAAAAAGAAAAATGATTTACAACCTTTTTTCCTCTCTCATGGCTTCCTAAATTGTATCTTTTCCCTTTTTCTTTTTCTTACACTCTCTTTTTTCTTCTCTTTCTTCTCTTTTCTATTCTTTCCACGTTTACTGTCCCATCTTAGTTTTGTACAGAGCACTTTGGCTATATTCCACATTTTTTCCCGTAGGTCTTATTCTTTTCTGGTGCCGTCTGTCTTTGTATCACATAGGTATTTCTCCCATGAATTTAGGAATCCTAGTTAACATGCTATGGAACAGATTGAAAAACAGAATTTCCAGATTTTTGACTTTTAAATACTTTTTAAGAATATCTCCCCTGGAGAAAAGTAATTCTTTTTTGGAACATATGCTGGCTGCTAAATTTTGAATTTTTAGTCTAAGTCGAAAGGAAGAGATAAGAAGGAAAAATGAGGTAACTAACTTTTATCATATAGGATTCCCCCCCCCCCAATATTAAAAGAAATTAGTATCTTGCTTTATTGGTATGGACTGTCTCTGTTTACTAGGGCTGTCATTACAGAGTACTACAAATTGGGTGGCTCAAAGAATAAGAGTTTATTTTCTCACAACTTCAGAAGTTAGAAGTCTAAGATGAAGATATAAAGAAGGTTGGTGTCATCTAAAACCTCCCCTGCCCCTTCTAAGACCTCTCCTGCCCTGTAGACGGTTATCTCCCTGTGTCTTTCTTATGGTTTTCCTGTCCTGCCTGTCTGTTCCAGTCTTCTCTTTGTGAGGACATTAGTCATACTGGATTTAGGGCCGTCTTCATGCTGTCATTTTTAGACCTTTAAAGACCCTTTCTACAAATACAGTCTTACTTTGAGGGACTGAGAGTTACGTTCAATATCCTTAGATTCTAATGTGATCAAGTCTATATATGACTATGTAGTATATTACAATGTTTTAAAATTCTAAACAGAGGACTTCTGATTTAAGGAAAATAAAGTAAACATCTTTTTCCATGTTCCCATTGAATGCAATAAAAAAATCTTGGGCATCATATATAAAACAATGAAAAAAGGTTCTAAAAGGCACAAAGAAGGCAGATCAGTTAGCGAGCTCTATAACCAAGAAATGACATAGAACTAAGTTTTCTGGATTTAATTTTGCCTTATACAGTAAGCATCCTTTAGATATGAAGGCTATGTTAAAAGACTCCAGTAGATGCCTAAAACCAGCACTGAACACTATATATAATATGCTTTTTCCCGTATGTTCATATGTTAAAGCTTAATTTATATGTTAGGCATAGTAAGTAAGGGATTAATATCAACAATAAAACAGAAAAGTTTTAACAATATACTGAGATAAAAATTACCTAAATATGGTCTGTCTCTCAAAACATTACACTGTCACCTTGAACTTGAAGCATTTGATGGCTCCTCTATAACATGCCTGTATTGTCAGCATTACTATTATTATATTTAGTGACCATTACTGCGTAAAATGTCAGTTGAATATGGGTGCTATAATGCTTGGATAGTCAGTCTGATAATCATGCTGGTTGCTAAGTGTATAACAGGTGGTAGTGACATGTACAGCATGGGTCCACAGGACAAAAGGACAATTTATGTCCCAGGCAGGCTGAGCAAGATGTCTCCCTATCACCACGTATCAGTCATGAGCAATTTAAAACTCATGACCTGGGAGCAGAGGCATATACTTGTGGTTCCAGCACTGGGTAAGCTGAGGCAGGAGTACCCCTGTAGTTGAAGGTCAGCCTAGGTGACATAGTGAGAGCCTGTCTTTTAAAAAAGTAAAAATTAGGCTAGCAGGAAGGCTGTCAGTAACGGCACTTGCTGCTGAGCTTGGTGATCTGAGTTTGTCCTAGGAGCCCACATGGTAGAAGGAGAAAATCAACTCTCCCCAACAAGTTGTCCTCTGATTTCTACACATAAGCACGTCCCTAACCCCCACCCTCACCCTGGAGCGTACACACACACACACACACACACACACACACACACACACACACTTAAAAAA
>NW_008334762.1:454634-465832 GCF_000622305.1 Nannospalax galili | reverse complement strand
CCAGCATCCTGGGTCCAGCATCTTTTCTAGGCCCTCCACCCAGGCCAGGCCAGCCCTCAAATTCCTGAGGCCAGCATTTTTCCTTGAGGGATGTAGACCTTAGAAGAAAGCCTGAGAGCATCAGATCCTCATCTGACTTGGGCCTCTGTGGGAACTCCTGAATAAAATAAAATAAAATAAAATAAAATAAAATAAAATAAAATAAAATCAAACACTTGGGACTGGAGAGATGGCTCAGCGTTTAAGAGCATTGGGAAAAAGACTAAAATAAATAAATAAATAAATAAATAAATAAATAAATAAATACCATGAGTTGTTTATTCCTGGAATTTTCCAGTTAATATTTCAGATCGGCACCAACCACAGGTAACTGGAACCATGAAAGAAAAACTTTAAGTAAGGGAAGATGACTTATACATGCCAGGCTGGATGCTGACGAAGCTGGCAACCCATAATGCCATTGATTGCACTAAAAAAAAGCCCCAAGCAAACTTCCCTCCTTTTAGGTAATGATTAGGAAAGGGTCAGCAAAACAAAGCTTGTAAGTTAATAATGATTCTATTCCAGCCACATACCACAGAAAACCCGTGTTCTATCTTCCCCCTTCCAGCAAAAGCCAGATAGAGAGCCTTGACTTCATCTTTGTCAGATTGTAATAACCCTTGCTAAGTCCCCATCCTTTGCTTCAAGGCTGGAACTTTCTAGCTTTACCTCTGGCTAGTAAAGAGTTTCTCTCAGCCTTCCCTGACCTTGTAGACTATCAAGGAGACTGGATTTCCATTGCACCCTTCTCCTCTCTCCCTGGAGCAGTATCTGAGGAAGTGTAGTGGAGAGACAGGATTTTAACAAGCATTCAGCAATAACACCTCAGCTCTGTGTACCTCACCTTGTCAGTGGGGGCCATGTGGGAAGTAATATGAATTGCTTTCTTACTCTTAGTCAGGGGCTATCAGGAAAGGTCTGTTGGGGAGCCTGAGCTGTCATTCCCACCCAGTAGTAAGGAGAAACCCCTTCCCACCTGAGGGATAGTGGAGGTTAAATGGAGATTTTTCATCTCTCCCTGGCAGTGCTAAGCAAGTGACCCTTTCACCCCCTGGAGCAATTATCATAGGAGACCTGCTAACACACAAGATTGAAATAGGACACCAAAGTCTCATTCCATAATATCCCAAATGTCCATTTTTAAAATATTTATATTTTTAATTAAAAATCACATATATACAAGGAAGTTCTCAAACTGAATGAGACAAGAAAATTATGTTGGAGCCGAGATATAACAGATGTTAGAATTATTTGATAAGGATTTAATTTCAGCCACCAGAAAAATGCTTCAGTAAGCAACAGAACATATTTAAAACAAATGAAAAATTTGGAAATATTTAAAAAATGTTTTGCAGAGGATCCAGGTTTGATTCCCAGCATCCACATGGCAGCTAACAACAGTCCATAACTTGTGTTCCAGGGGAATTTGACACTATCTTTGACCTTTGTGGGCATTGCACGACATGGGTGCACTTACATATATGCAGGCAATATACTCATATACATGAAATAAAAATAATAAATAAGGGGCTGGAGAGGTGGCTTAACAGTTAAGAGCACTGACTGCCCTTGCAGAGGACCCAGGTTTGATTCCCAGCACCCATATGGTGGCTATGACCTATCCTTAACTCCAGTTCCAGGGGAATGCAAAGCACTCTTCTTGCCTCTGGGGCATTGCATGACATGGGTGCACTCACATACATGTAGGCAATGCACTTGTACACATAAAATAAAAATAACAAATAAGAAAATATAAAAAGTGAATTCAGAGCAAAAAAATTTTTTAAAGTAATAAAAAATTTAGAACTAACTAGTATAAAAACCAAAAATTCAAAGACAGTATTCAGAAAATGGACTCAGGAGAGGAATGAAGTAGACCAAGGAAAGAATAATTGAGCTTCGAAATCAAACGGCAGTCTCAAGTAATATGAACAATAGTAAGGGCGTAGGCTGAAAAATGTGTGAGCAGAGTGCCTGGGACATGTGAAACTAACACATCTGTTGTGTTTATTGGAGCTAAAAGAAAGAACAGGGCTGAAATCACATTAAACCAAAAACTAACAGCTACAGGCAAAAGTCTAAAGCATAGCAAAATAACAACAGCAACAAAAACTAAAAAACAGCCTGTAGATTCAAGAAACAAGATAAACCCAAAGAAATTCACACCAAGATACATCTTGGTCAAACTTCTGGAAGCTAAAAACAAAGAGAGATTTCAAGAACAGTCAGAGATAAATGACATAAAACCTGTGGGGGAAAATGATTCCATGACAGTGAATTTCCCTTTAGAAATCATGGAAACCAAGGCAAATAGGACATTTGTCAAATACTGAAAGAAACGACAACTCAGAATTCTACATATAATGAGAATATCCTCCAGGAATGAAAAGGAAATCAAGACATCTTTTCTTTTTTGATCAAAGGAACTAAGAGAAATTTGTCATCAGAAAACTATTCATAAAAGAATGACTCAGGTTTTTAACTCAAAGAAAACTTTAACATTTCATAAAAATTTTTAGAATATCATGAAGAAATAAAAATACAAAAATGAGCTAAAACATGTAGTTAAATGTACTGCTGACTGAATGTGGTTCTCAGTACAGTTAGAGGAGATATCAAAAACAAATATATGTAGGCTAGAGGTGTAGCTCAGTGGTAGAGTTCTTGACTACTAGGTACAAGGCTGGGGTTTGATTTCTAGCACCAGACCAGAGTTTTTAAAAAAGAATCTGAGAGATGGCTCAGTGTATAAGGGTGCCTGCCACCATGCCTGATGGTCAGAGTTCAGTCTTCAATTCCTGGGACGCACACAGTGAAGGAGAAAGCTCACTCCTGCAAGTTGTCCTCTGCCTCCATAACCCACCTAAATAAATAAATAAATGTAATAAAAAATATAAAAACCAAAAGAATTATCAATGGCAGAGGGTAAAGCTACTTAGAGAGAGGTATGGTTTCTATACCTTATTAGAATTAGTAAAATGTCAACTCAAGAGACAGGTAATTTATATTATACTTATAAGTTAATATATAATAATCTGTACTAGCTAAAGTTCTCTTGGGAAAAAGAACTAACAGGA
Source organism: Nannospalax galili (assembly GCF_000622305.1). Classification (NCBI taxonomy): domain Eukaryota; kingdom Metazoa; phylum Chordata; class Mammalia; order Rodentia; family Spalacidae; genus Nannospalax; species Nannospalax galili. The sequence continues at coordinate 462,713 of NW_008334762.1, read as the reverse complement.
TACATAATAGATACTTGGATGGGTAGCTAGACACATATTTTATATTACTTTCTTTTTTTTGTGACACTGAGAACCTCTCGTGTAGAAGAAAAGCACTCTAGTATTGAGCTACATTCCGAGTCCTATAGATAGATATTTTGAAGAATTGGTGTACACAATTAGACAGTCTGTCAAGTTTTAAATGCAAGAATTTTCTGTCAATCTGGAGAGTCAGAAAAAGAGCCAATGATGTTGATGTGTAGCTATTCCCTTAGAACAGAACCATTTCCTCCTGGAGTGAGGAGGGAGGCTCTTAAGACTGAAGAAATACAAGTGCTAGGAAATTCAGGAAGCTCTTGGATGTTACAAGATTCACAAGGCCCCTCCTCAGGGTTACATAAGCCCTAATGTCAAGTGGGGAAAGGAGACTTCATGAGGGGCATGAGCTGCCTGCAGGTCATGCAGGGAATTTTAGGGAAGCAGCTTTTGTGAGTCCTCCCCCATGCTGGGTGAGCATTTTGGCGATGCACACTTTTGGGTCATCTGTGCTCCTGTAGGCAACCCTTCACCCATACTCCTGCAAGTAACCCCAGGAGCTTCACTGGCTCACTAGGCTAGACTTGGGAGGAGTCATTTCTCTGTTCTGTTGTCAGTGCTCTATCTGTGGTAAATAGACTTATCTATCTTTCAGGAAAAGTCACAACAGTTACAGCTAAAATCCAAAGGCTATCCATGGCAGCATAATCTCTTGATCTACAGAGGTCAATCTTCTGATTTTTTAGGCTTTCAACTTACTCGATGAGGCCCACCCAAACCGAGGAAGCTAATCTACTTGACTATTTTTGAACAGTTTTTTCAAAAATAAGCATACAGGGCTGGAGAGATGGCTCAGCAATTAAGAGCACTGGCTGTTCTTGCAGAAGACCCAGGTTTGAATCCCAGCACCCACATGGAAGCTAACAACTGCTCCTAACTCCAGTTCCAGGGGATCCATCACCTTCTTCTGTCCTCTGCGGGCATTGCACAACATAGTTGCTCTTACACATATGCTGGCATTACACTTATACACATAAAATAAAAATAATAAATAAACATACAAAGGAATAGGTTTCATTATGAAATTTTCATGATTACTCTATTCTTACTGATTCTCATCTCCCCCTCTCCTGCTCCATTTCTGTCCCTGGTCCCCTCCTTTTCCCTTCAACTCCCTTCTGCTTCCATGTCACACATATTCCATTTCTCTTTCTTTTCCCCTTCTCTCTTTTGAGATCTTTTTCTTTTCTTGTGATCCCCTGTCTTGTTTATGAATCTCCCTGCATATATGTACACATATATAAAATAAGGTCTAAGATGATGCATATATGAGAGAAAATATGTGGCTTGTCTGTGTCTGATATATTTCACTTAACAATGATTTCTAGTTTCATCCATTTTATTACAAATATTATTTCATTTTTAGCCAGATGTGGTGGCACATGCCTTTAATCCCAGCACTCGAGAGGTAGAGGTAGGCAGATCTCTGTGAGTTCAAGGCCAGCCTGGTCTACATAGTGAGTTCCAGGTCAGCTGGGTCTACAGGGAGACCCTGTCTCAAAAAGACCAAAACCAAAAAAAGAATATATATTATATCCTATAATATTCTATCTATATCTCTATATGTAGACTATATATAGAGAATATATATGAAAAATTATTATATAGCTTATGTTGAAATAGTAACTACAGTTATCTCACACTTGAGAGGCTAAGAACTTGGTAATTGCTTGGCCTTGAGGCTGGGTGCCTCAGCAGTCTCAACTGGTGCTGAAAACCTAGAGGGTTCCTGGAGAGCTGCTGGTCCTTTGTCACCGATGGAAGCCTGCAAATGCTGATTCTGATATCAGCAAAGGAACTGTCACAGCATCAGGGAAAATCACCTTGGCAACAGGAGGGAAGGTCAAGGAAGCAAACAGCAAATAATTTTCTTCCTGCTGTTCGCTTTAAAAAAACATATACATATGTTCATTATTATTATTACCCTTTAAGTTTTGTATGTGTGAGTGTATTGCTTGCGTGTACGTCCATGCACCTGTGTCGTGCAATGCCCACAGAGGCCAGAAGAGGTTGTCGGATCCCCTGGGCCTGGAGTTAGGACAGTTGTTAGCATCATGTGGGTGCTAAGAATTGAATCCCGGTTCTCTGCAAGAGCAGCCAGTGCTCTTAATCGCTGAACCATCTCTCCAGCCCTTGTGTGCACTATTAAAAAAAAAAATATCTGGGCAAGAGGGAGGCTGACTCAAGACCAGGGTATTTCTACTTGCAGGGGACAGATGAAAGAAAATTCAGTCTAGAAGTTGGAATATGATGTGCAAAGGGAACTAGCCAACTTCTAGAAACTAAGGGTTGGTCAATTGAAACACAGCTCACAGACGAGATGAAGAGGGTAAAGCGGGAAGAAGACATTTTTGGACTGTTTTGTGGTCACTGGTGATCTCAGAAGGGAGGAAAAGAGAACCACATTGCACTGATTGTATGGTACAAGAAGGTAGCTATTTCTGTGACATTCATAATGAAAGAAAGGCACTACAGGATGGTGATTTGAAAAGAAAGAGGAATAAAGAAAACTTCCACATTGACAGTAAATCGTCCTGCTGCATGCATTTAGCCAGTTTCTTCTGGTTTCTCTGCTAGATGGGGTAGAATGGCATACAGCACCATTCTTTCTAATCACAGGTTTAGGAAGAGTTGTTACTGAGAAAGTTATCCAATAAAGTTGACAGAAAGCTGTCATTGCAAAAATGTCAGTGTTCACTGTGGGCCCCAGTGGCACTTTTAGTTGAAATAAAATGTTTCTCATACATGAGCAATTTAAAAGCTTATTGAATTGAGTTACATAAATATTTATTTTACTGTCTCAGGTTTCTTCAAGGGCAGATGATAATAGCGCCCTATTATTTTTTATTAACATAAATTCTAAACCAACCTTATTTCTTCTTACAAATTTTATTCCCTGTGAATGAAAAAAAAAAAGGTGTCAGAAAGACACAGATAATGTAAATTGCAGGAAAGGGCCATTCAAGCATGGCTGGCTTAGGCTGACCAATGTCACATCTTATGTATCAATGAACACTTCTATTATCTTCATATTTTGACTTCCATTTGGGCTCTTATGAATGAATCTTCTTTTTTTTCTAAGATTTTAATTTTTGTTGCTTTAAAAAATTATCTATTATTTTTATTTTGTGTGTATGAATGTATTGTCTGCATGTATGTAAGTGCATCTATGTTGTGCCATGCCTGCAGAGGTCAGAAGAGGGCGTCAGATCTCTTGGAAGTGGAGTTATGGATGGTTGTTAGTCACCATGTGGATGCTGGGAATCGAACCTCTGTAAGAGAAGTGCATGCTCTTAACTGCTGAGCCATCTCTCTAGCCCCCGATCTTTTATTTTTTAAATTATGTGTATATGTGTGTCTGTGTGCCTATATGTTCCTGTGAACATGAGCACAAGTGCCCACAGAGGCCAGAGGACTTGGAGTTGCAGGTGGTTGTGAGCCACCTGATATGGGTGCCAAGAATCAAACTTAGGTCCTCTGGAAGACCAGTGCATTCTTGTTAACTGCTGAGCCATCTCTCTAGCCTGAATGAATCTTCTTTGAACAGGGTATAGAAAATGCTTCTAATCCCTACACGATTTTAGGGTTACCTCTTCAGAGAGGTAATGTTAGAGTAGAGAAAGAAAGAAAGAAAGAAAGAAAGAAAGAAAGAAAGAAAGACAGAGAGAGAGAAAGAGAGAGAGAGAAAGAAAAAGAAAGCAAAAACAAAGTCGTCAGAAAAAAGTGATGGGGAGATATGGGAGGTGTTGGAGGGGAGGGAGTGGGCATGGGTTTGATCAAAACACCTTATATGCATGTATGAAATTCTCAATAAACTTTTTAAACTTAAAAAAATATTGTTATTTTTTTAAAAATTTTATGTGTATGTGTGTATTGCCTGCATGTAGGTAAGTGCACCCATGTCATGCATTGCCCGCGGAGGTCAGAAGAAGCTGTCTGATCCTCTGGACTGGAGTTACAGACATTTGTTAGCTGCCATGTGGGTGCTGGGATTCGAACCTGGGTCTTCTGCAAGAACAACCAGTGCTCTTAACTGCTGAGCCATCTCTCCAGGCCCCCAAAAGTTCTTTTATTTTAAAGTTAAAAAAAAAAGAAAATGCTGTTCAAATCCCTGCTTTTGTTTCTTTTGTGTATATACTCTGAAGTGGAATTTCTGGATTGTATGCTAATTCTGCACTTAATTTTTGAAAGAGTTGCCATATATTTTTCACAATTATACCATGTTACATTTACATGAGCAATCCACAAGACTATGTGTCATTATATTCATGTCAATGCCTCTTACTATTTTATTTTTGCCATGTTGGAGATTGAACCTAGAACTTGTACATGCTAGGCAAGCATTCTACCAGTTGGGCTACATGTCCAACACAAATCAGTATGAAAGGATGTCAGCTTTTAAAAGTGTATGAACTGAAGATTAACACAAATATATTAAAAATCAATAGTTGACAATGTTCTTATGGGTATGTACCTGTGTATATATTTTATCACTGAGTGTGGTATGTGGCATTGATTCCAAGGCCTCACATATTCTAGGCAAACACTACCACTCAGTTACATCCCCAGATGACTTATGAGTATTTTTGTAAAGTCAATTTGAAAATGAAACCTGAAAATAATAAATGTTATATAAAAGCAGTATTTTAGTATTCCTGTTGAAGAAAGAAAAATGGGCAAAGACGACTACTCGGTATCATCAAAATCTAAAATAAAAGGTAGCATATTAGACAGAGTGTCAGAGCCAAGGAGGATGAGCACAGATATGAGACAGAGAAGTAGGGAACTGGTCATTTCCTAAAAAGACACTAAACCTTATTTACTTATTTACTATAAGCACTGAGATCAAATTCCTATAGCATATATGACTGTTTTTTTCTGTAGTGGATGCTTAAGAGGTTTGAGAAAGTTCCTGGGAGGCTTTACTAAATAGGCTTGTATGTTTTCGAGTTACACTGCAAGTAGGGAACATTGAATTTTAACCGGCTAGCTATGCTAGGCACATGCTAACTAGACAAAAGCAGGATTCATTATGTTTCTTTCTTTTTTCTTTTTTTTTTTTAATAAAACAATTCGAAGATATTTATGTATGAGCAACTAATGGTTAATTCATGTTCAATATGAATTAATTATTCATGTTCAACATTATAAATATGATTGTATTTTAATGTAATGCAAGAATTTTGTTTGGATTTGGAAACATTGTAAAGTGTCCTGAATAAAATGTGACCTGACTTAGTTTTACTCAATATGTTGTCTCCTAGACCAATTTGGTTGTATTTTTAATTTTCAAAAGTTTAAAGTACACTGTTGGATTCTACTAGAGGCTAAAGACTCGGAGTCTTTATCGGGTACAAACCATATACTAGACAAGACAAGGTACTTGGAATCTGTAGGTGAGGAAAACAAGTAGGTTAAAATTAGTTTTCACAGAACTTACATTTTAACAGAGGAAGACAACGAAGAGGAAATGTAATAAGTAAGTTTTGTAATGTATTAGAGGACATTCTGCTAAGAACAAAAAGGCAGAAGAAGAGCAGTGGGGAAAAGGACAGTCATAGGCTGTAGTTTCAGTGGAATGATCCTGAGGGGCTTCACTCTGGACATGATGTTTTAGCAAAGATTCTAGTAGGAATGATAAATGGGAGAAGAGCATTCCAGAGGGAGTGAAAGAAAAGTCCCTAAGGGGAAGATGTGCCTACAAGTTTTCAGAAACAACAAGGAGGCAAGTGTGATTGGAGCAGAGAATGCAAGGAAGAAGACAGTTAAGTGCTAAGGAAATAATAACAGGTGCACAAAAGACAAGTATGCTGATCTCCAGTAATGAGTATTATTGAATGACTTGGGGTATCTCCATATGATGAAGTATCATGCAGTCCACATTCAGGAAGAAGTATTACTGACTTAACGGAAAAATCATAAGTGGATGGTAACTGAGACAAATGCTATAAAATGTAATATGGAAACACACATTAAAATATTTATTTAGGCCTGGAACACCACTGCTTCCTGATCTCTTGCATCCAGATGAACCCAGTTCCTTCTTGTGGTCCCCAGGAGCCCTCTGGGCCTGGTCCCGCCCTCACCTCCCTCTGCTTCCCTGGGCTGCACAGCCTCTTCGCTGGACACCAGGGCTGACCCCTTGGCCCAGAACTACCACTGCTTCCTGATCCCTTGCATCCAGATGAACCCAGTTCCTTCTTGTGGTCCCCAGGAGCCCCGTGGTCCTGGCCCTGCCCTCACCTCTCTCTGCTTTCCTGGGCTTGCACAACCCGACAGCCTATCTCCTGGGTAAGTCCATCAAGCCCTCTGGGCCTTGACTCCCCCAGCCTCATTCACCCTCCCATCTGCCCTGCCTGTCTCTCCTCCTAGCCTGGGTACTGTCCCATTCTTTGTCTTGGCACCCAAGACATGTGGGGGGGGGGGGGAATCACCACTGCTTCCTGATCCTTTGCATTCAGACCAACCCAAATCCTTCTCGGGGTTCCCAGGAGCCCTCTGGGCCTGGTCCCACTTTCACCTCTCTCTGCTTCCCTAGGCTGCACAATCTGGCAGCCTCTCTCCCAGGAGGCCTCTGGGCCTGGTCCTGCCCTCACCTCCCTCTGCTTCCCTGGGCTGCACAACCCATCAGCCCCTTTCCTGGGCAATGGAGATAACTTCTCGGCTTCCTCATCCTTTGCACCCAGACCAACCCAGTTCCTCCCTGCAGTCCCCAGGAGCCCTTGGGGCCTCTTCCTGCCTCCATCTCCCTTTGCATCTCTGGGTGGCATGGCCACCAGCTGCCCAAGACCACCATCTTTCCTGGGCCCTGCTTCCAGGCCAGTCCAACCCCCAAATTCCTGAGGACAACATCCAGGAAACTGGAGGGATCCAGACCTTAGGAGAAAGCCTAAGCGCATCTGAACATCATCTGACTTGGGCCTCTGTGGGAAATACTGAAGACAAAAGCAATCTGACCACTCCAATATAAACTCAAAAGAGAGAACTGGAAGCTTATACAAATCAGCTTTTCATGCCCCAAAAGTAAACCACAAATGAGCATAAAGTTTGCAAAAGCAAGCAGACCTAAACTTGAAGACTAGAGTCTCACACAAAAATCAGAAACTACAAAAAAATTCACATGTCAAAATCAAAGAGAAAACATAATAACATGAAAAACCAAAATAACATATTCCCACCAAATACCAATAGTCCTCTAGAGGAATACAATGAGAAAACCCTAGAGATAATGCAGGACATGGAACTCAAAAGAACAATTATAAACATGATAAAAGAATTCAGTGAATTTTAAAAACACACAAAGAAATCAAAGAACTGAAGGAAGACAGTGATAAACTTCTGAGTGAATCCAGAAATGAGCTAGAAATACTGAAGACTACTCAGGCTGAAATGAAGAAGAAAGTGAAACACTAAGTAAGCCAATTAGAAACAACAGGAGAAAGCCTCACCAATAGGATGAATGAAATGGAAAACAGAATATCAAGACTAGAAGATAAAGTGGATGAACTAGACCACTCAAGCAAAGATTATGAAAAATTTAAGAAAGCACAAGAATGGAGTATGCAGGAATTGTGTGACACCATGAAAAGGCCAAACTTACAAATCATAGGCATACAGGAAGGAGAAGAATCCCAAAATAATGGCATGGACCAGATCCTTAACCTAATCATAGAAGAAAATTCCCCAAAATTAAAGAAAGACATGCCCATACAAATACAAGAAGCATATAAAACACCAAACAGACAGGACCAGAACAGAAACTCTCCACGGCACATCATAGTAAAAACACTACATGTACAAAACAAAGAGACAATCCTGAAAGCTGCAAAAGAAAAACAAGTCACATAATATAAAGGAAAACCCATTAGAATTACAGCTGACTTTTCAGTGCAAACTATGAAAGCCAGAGGAGCCTAGACCAAAGTATTCCTAGTTTTAAATGACCACAGATGCCAACCCAGATTACTATACCCAGCCAAAATGTCTATTATAGTGGAAGGGAAA
>NW_008334762.1:452864-454498 GCF_000622305.1 Nannospalax galili | reverse complement strand
GGGAAAGAAAAATCTTCCATGACATAAATAGGCTGAAGGAATTCTTGTCCACAAAACCAGCCCTTCAGAGAGTTCTGGGAGGAATACAAAGAGCTGAAGAAAGGAATGACTATACCCAAGGGATTGTGGAAAGAAATCCAATGAAGGTATAACTGTGGAAAAGTACAGCTATATCAAGAATGTAAACAGAAAAAAAAATGACAGGATTCAATACTCATCGTTCATCAATAACTTCAAATATTAATGGACTGAACTCCCCAGTCAAAAGACACAGACTAGGTGAATGGATTAGGAAATAAAACCCATCTTTTTGTTGTCTGCAAGAAACGCATCTCACTTTCAAGGACAGGCACTATCTTAAAGTGAAAGGACGGAAAAAAATACACCAAGTGATTGGTACTAAGAAAAAGCAGGTGTTGTGATTCTAATATCTGACAAAATAGACTTTAAACTAAAACTAATCAGAAGAGATAAAGAGGGCCACTTCATTCTGATCAAACAAACAATAAACCAAGAAGATATTACAATCATGAACATATATTTACCAATCTCTGGTGCACCCAACTTCATGAAAACAATACTACAAGACTTTAAGACCCAGTTAATCTCAACTCATTAATAATAGGGGACTTCAATACCCCACTGTCTCCATTAGATAGGTCAACATGGCAGAGAGTTAGCAGAGAGGCATCTGAATTAAACAATACCATATATTAAATGGACCTAACAGACATTTATGGAGTAGTCCATGCAAGCAACAAAGGACGTAGTTTCTATTCAGTGCCCCCATGGAACCGTCTACAAAATTGACCATATACTGGGGCACAAAACAAACCTAAACAAATATAAAAAGATTGAAATAATTCCATGCATTCTATCAGACCACAATGCAATGAAGCTTATAATCAACACCGGAAGAACCCTAGTCGCCATATGAACACATGGAGATTAAACAGTGCACTTCTGAGTGATGAATGGGTCAAAAGACAAATTAGGAAAGAAATAAAAGTATTCCTGGAAGTAAATGAAAAGGACAATACAACACAACAAAACCTCTGGGACACACTGAGAGCTGTCCTTAGAGGATGTTTATAGCTCTAAGTGCCTACATTGGCCGCTAGCCCAGTTAACTAAAAGAAAGAAAGAGCACCTCCAAATCAACAAAATCAGAAATGAAAGGGGAAACATCACAACAGACACCAGAAAGATACAAAACACTATAAGGGAATACTTTAAAAACCTATATGCTACCAAATTTCAAAACTGAAAAGAAATGGATGGATATCTAAAGGCATAGGAACCACCAAAACTAAACCAAGAAGATATTAACAGTTAAACATACTCATAACACAAAAAGAAATTAAAAGACTAATACGAAACCTCCCGACTGAAAAAAGCCCAGGACTAGATGGATTTACAGCAGAATTCTATCAGACATTTAAAGAAGATCTACATCCAATACTACTTAATTTATTCAAGAAGATAGAAATGGAGGGAGAACTTCCAAATTCCTTTTGTGAAGCCAGCATCACTCTAATACCAAAGTCAGGTAAAGAGAAACCAAAAAAGAAAACTATGGACCCATATCCTTAATGAACATAGATGCAAAAATTCTCAACAAGATACTTGCAAAC
>NW_008334762.1:451111-452837 GCF_000622305.1 Nannospalax galili | reverse complement strand
ACATGGTCATCTCAATAGATGCAGAGAAGGCCTTTGACAAAATTCAACATGCTTTTATGTTTAAAGTCCTAGAGAGAATTGGACTGGAGGGAACATACCTCAACATAATTAAAGCCATATATAACAAACCCACAGCCAACATCATTCTAAATGGAGAAAAACTGGAAGAATTCCCATTGAAATCAGGAACCAGGCAAGGCTGCCCACTATCCCCACTTCTCTTTAACATAGTACTTGAAACTCTTGCAAGAGCAAAAGACAAGAGAAGGAAATTAAAGGAGTAATAATTGGAAAAGAAGAGCTCAAATTATCCCTTTTTGAAGATGATATGATATTATATCTAAACGAAGCCAAAAATTCCACACACAAACTCCTAGAAATTATTAACACATTCAGTTAAAGTGGCAGGTTACAAAATTAGCCTACAAAAGTCTATAGCCTTTCTATATAACAATAACAAGCAATCAGAGAAAGAGTACATGGAAACACTCCTGTTCACAATAGCTGCAAACAAAATAAAATATCTCAGAATAAACCTGACCAAAGACATTACAGACTTCTACAATGAATAAATATTTAAAGAAAGAGACTGAGGAATACCTCAGAAGATTGAAGGGCCTCCCATGCTCATGGATTGGAAGAATTAATATTGTGATAATGACCATCCTACCAAAAGCCATTTATAGATTCAATGCAATGCCAATCAAAATCCCCATGACATTTTTCACAGAATTGGAAAAAACATCCTAAGATTCATATGGAAGCACAAATGACCTCAGATAGCCAAAGCAACCCTGAGCACTAAGAGCAATGCCGGGGGCATTACTATACCAGATTTTAAGATGTATTACAGAGCTATAGCCACGAAAACAACATGGTACTGGCACATATATCAATGACCCATATATCAATGGAAAAAAATTGAAGACCCAAATATGAGTCCATACAATTTCAGCCACCTGATATTTGACAAAGGGGCCAAGAACAGTCACTGTAGGAAAGACAGCATGTTCAGCAAATGGTGCTGGCAAAACTGGATCTCCATCCATAGAAGAATGAAACTAAACCCCTATCTTTCACCTTGCATAAAAGTCAATTCCAAATGGATCAAAGACTTCAATGTAAAGCCTGAAAATCTGAAACTCTTAGAAGAAAACAGTGGGAAAAACCTACATACTGGCAATAGCCTACAAGATATAGGTGTTGGAAAGGACTTAATTGAACATCAATTGCTTGGGAATAAAGGTCAAGAATCAACAAATGGGACCTCATTAAACTAAAAAGCTTCTGTACATCAAAGGAGGCAACCAGGAAAGTGAAGAGAAAACCCATAGAATGGGAGAAAAATCTTTACCAGCGACCCATCTGACAGAGGTTTAACATCCAGAATATATAATGAACTCAAAAAACAGAGAATCAAGACAGGAAGTAACCCTGTTAAAAGATGGGCTAAGGAGCTGAACAGAGAGTTCTCAAAAGAAGAAGTAAAGATGACTAAGAAGCATCTTAAAAGATGTTCAACATCAGTCATAATTAGGGAAATCCAAATTAAAACCACTTTAAGATTTCACCTTACCCCAGTCAGACTGGCTAAGAAGATCAAGAAAACAAATGATACCAAATGTTGGAGAGGATGTGGGGAAAGGGAAACACTCATCCACTGCTGGTGGGGCTGCAAACTTGTTCAGCTCCTGTGGAAAGCACTGTGGAGAACTCTTTAAAAAGG
>NW_008334762.1:448874-450932 GCF_000622305.1 Nannospalax galili | reverse complement strand
AAATCATGCTATACGGTGGAATTGTACTCAGCAGTAAAGAAAAGAAGAAATCATGAAATTTGCAGGTAAATGGATGGGACTAGAAACTTATACTAAGTGAAGTAACACAGACTCAGAAAGAAAAAAAAGAAACTGACGTTATGTCTCCCTCATATGTGGATCCTATCACAAATCCTTATAAGTGAATATGTGTCCAGACATAACTACAGGAACCAGGATAATGAAGAGGAACCAAGGAGGTAAAGGTAAAGAAAGAATCTGAAAGAGAACAGTAGAGAACAGGTGTTAACAAGGGAGAGATGGAGAGTAGTGGGGTTATTTTAAGGGAGGGGGGAGGGAAGGTTATACAAGGAACCCAGGGGATAAAGGGGAAAAAGGAGCTCAAGAGAGGTGGGACTATAGGAGAAGGGTATTACTAAGGTAGAAATGGATAAAACGGAGGCACCTTAAATGGGGAAACCATGGTGGAAGGGCTAGACAATGTAAGAGATAAACAATGCCTAGCTTGTTTTAGAAAACCAGAGGGAACCACATTAGGCCAACAACCTACTGACAAATTATACATACAACCAGATCAAAGCATGTAATATATGCCTAGGCAAGGTTTAGCTGAGAGCGTTTGGTCTTTGCTTAAGCTCTATCTACATGGCATATAGTAATTAAAAGTATCAGACTGGTAGAATTAACCTTCTTGGATATTTAACAGCCATACTTTGAGGCCTATACTAATTTGGTCAGGGGGACATAAAGGACAGTTTTTGCTCCTTGCCCTCCTAGATTGACTAAGTTCTGGGGGACTATGAGCAGCTCTCAAAATGTCCTGCAACTGTGGTGAGTCACCTGTCCTCCTGAGCAAGGAGGCTGTGAAGACCCCATTAGATGGACCTGAACCAGTGTCCAGTCTACAAAGAGGAGGGTCAACACAAAGGAATCATTTCCTCCATGCTTCCAAGCGAAGCCAGCCGTGGTCGAGTAGGACCTTTGACTTATTGTCACATAGATGGAACTGGTAAAAGAAAGGAGCCAGGGGCTCCTCCCAAGCCCATGTGTCCCCTGAGGAACAGATCCTCAAAAGACCTTAAGAGTAAAAATAAATGGTTTATCTGGGCCAACTGTAGGGTCTTAAACACCGAAAAGGAAAGTATAACCAAAGATTAATGGGGTCAATATAATTTTTAAGAGTCCATATGTAGGCTAAAAACTACATAACAAGAAACAATGCCAGACAGTAGACACCTTCCTTTGAGTTATTGGCCAAGGTGGCACAAGAGACTCCCAGACAGTAACCCAGCATAGAACTGGGAAAATGAACAACAGACCCCAATCTTATCTAAAGGAATATTGACAACTGATTTCTGCTAGATGATGAATAACTGATATTCCTAAAACAAGGATCTCTAGATAGGCTGATTATATTCAGCAGATGGACAAGCACTGGAGAATGGCTGGGGGTGTCGACAACATAGAGGACAGTAACAGGGATGATAGAGTATATAGGCTCCAGTATGTGGGAGGAAGGAGGCTATGGGAGGGTGCCATTTGGGAAGTGGGTATATATATGAATAAGACTGTGTGGGATATTTTGTATGATATACACACATAAAACCCAACAAATTTTAAAAAAGACATATTTGAAAAGGAAGCATAAAAATTTACTTCATGTTAAATAGTAGAGATGATAAAAATTACCAGTGAAATCTACCTAATGACTTTATATCCATACTCAGGTACTCAGGATCCGAGTGTAACCAACTGTGACTAGCAATCATCAGATACATAGAGATTAAAGACATGTGCAAACATATAAGTGTTAGTATCATTAAAAATGAAGGAAACAACATATTTTAAAATGAAATGGAGAACTTTAAAGGGTTAAAACTCATTCAATATTATATCTTACAGGGTTTATACTGAGTTCAATATTGTATAACGGTATTAAATCAACTGTCAACCTAAAAATTTACAGCCACTTTTCAAAGAGATGTATCCTTGTTCTGGAGTGTGTTACGGAATACGTTAAAGCTGTAATGAAATGCTTCTTCTAATCATGTAGTTATT
>NW_008334762.1:433224-448545 GCF_000622305.1 Nannospalax galili | reverse complement strand
GAAAGACATGCATGCTAGCTCTGGAAATTGTTATTGAGTATGTGAATGCTGTTATAATGAAATGCCTCTTCTAAGTATGTGGTTATTAGGTTCAACAGTGAACCTAAAAATTTTATAGCCACTTTTGAATGAGATGTATCTTTGCTCTGGAAACTGTTATTGAAGATGTTAAAGCTGTAATGAAATGCTTCTAAAATTTTTTTTTAATATTTAAAAATTTATTTAGGGCTCAGTGGTACAAAGCTTGCTTATATGGCTCTGGGTTCTATTCCCCAGAACCCTAGAACTGTTAAAAAGATAAGAACAGATTTATTTTTATATTTTATTTATTATATTTGTTTTATGTGTATGAGTGTAGTGCCTGCAGGTATGTAAGTGCACCTGTGTTGTGCTATACCCATGGAAGTCAGAAGAGGACATCAGATCCCTTGGAACTGGGGTTATGAATGGTTGTGAGCTGCCATGTGGTTACTGTGAATGGAACCCAAGTCCTCTGCAAGAGCAACCAGTTCTCTTAACCATTGAACCACCTCTCTAGCCCCAAGAAGAGATTTATTGATATGTAATCATATCAAATTTAAGAGCGATTATCCATTGTTCATGTTATTATATCTAAAAATATATTTTCATTGGTACTGCATTAAAGTTTATTTATTTTGTTTATGTGTATGAGTGTTTTGCCTGTATGTATGTAAGTATACCCATGTCATGCAGTGCCCATTGAGGCCAGAAGAGGGTGTCAAATCCCCTGGTACTGGAGTTACAGGTGGCTGTTAACTGTCCTCTGCAAAAAAGCCAGTGTTCTTAACTGCTGACCTATCTGTCCAGTCCCAATAAATGATTTTATTTTGTAAGAAATATTTCTAATCTAGAAATATTTCTCTAAAGAGATAGAGAAGCGGGGGGAGAATGGGAAAAGAAAAGGGAGGAGGGATAAAGAAAGAGCTAGAGGGACAATGTGTTCAACCTATCAGTTGCATCCATCTGTCCTGGGTTAGTATCTAGAAAACTGTGTGAATGAGACTGTGATAATTTCTATCAGTGCCCCAGAAAGCTTCCGATCACACTGTTGATCAGGTATGCTTCATCAATCTCATGATACTGGGTTTGCAACTTGTCTTGACAAACCAATGTTAGTAGTCATGAGTAGGAGATTTAAATGTGCTTGGTTCTTAATATATAATGTATATAATATATATATATGTAATAAGGCCTATAGAGTCTAATTTGCTTCTCCAGATATTTCAGTGTGGGTCCATTCACTGGAGTCTAGTTAACCTACCAAGAGTCCCATGCTTGAAAGAGACTGTCTCTGCCCCTCCCCACAGCCATCTGTTGACACAATTTCTTTAGGTGGGGCTGGAGCTTCTTACTTCCTCATGTCTATGCTGGGATTTGTTTTTTTCTGGTTTGATCTTGAATGAGGCTTGTGCATGCTGTCACCATTCCAGCTTTTTTCCTGAATAACATTTAAAGATGTATCAGAACTATAATAAAAAAGCATAGGAGTGAAAAAAAATAGGGTACAAGATCATGATTCATATGAATTTTTCTACTTGGCCTGGGATTTGAGCTCTGATTTGTCCATAGATTGTTCACTCAAAGGAGCTAGATAGTGATCAAATTCCAAAGTAAATTCTGGTAGCAAAAGTGGGTTAGGATTAACTATAACTAGGATAAAGTGTACAGAATCATTGCAGTTCCCCAAATGACCTGGCCACTGGGGCTCCTGGCACTGCTGTTTCACTTCTGCTTCTGCCCAGTCCTGCGTTCTTTATTCTCCCAAGAGTGCTCTTGGGATCACTTCCCATGCACATCTGTTTGCAAACGTTCATCTCTAGTGTATTTCCCAAGAATAGAGACTGAAAACTGTAAATGGAGTTTCATTATTATCTGTTAGAAATAAACAGTGACTAGACACTTATACACACACACACACACATATACTCACACACTTGTAAATACTTAACAAACTCCTGAAATGATATAAAAATATTCCTTAAAGTTTTATAGTATAAAGAATTTCAATTTATCTAATTATTTAAGAGAATATTCTTCACGTTTTAAATTGCTTTTTAAAAAGCTTTTAATTACTTATTTTATGAAATTGCATGTTCATTTGATTGAAGTATTTAAAAAATTACACATTCTTGCTCTCCAAGTAAAGTAGCCACATACTTGCTTTGTGAAAGAAGTCCACTCTGAAAAAATTACAAGTAAATAGAACTTTGAAAATCATTTTTTGATTCTCTGTTCTCTGATGTGTTTTGCTTTAAAAGGGAACCATGGTATAATAAAATTGAATCCACAGCAATGGTGTCAGCATGCGCAAGACCCATGTAAACTCAAGCAGACAAAAACCCAGCATAGAACTGGGAAAATGGGCAGCAGGCCTCAATCTTAGCCAAAGAACTATTGGCAGCTGATTACTGTTGTGTGAGGGAGAGTTGATCTTCTTTAAGGGAGTGACTTTAGATAAACTAACTAGACCCCAGAGGATGAACTTGCACTGAGGGATGTCTGAATACACTAACTTGACTCAATAGTCCTTAACATTTATGACAGAATGCGTGAAATTGGGGGAGGGGTGCTATGAAAGGGTGTGGGTAGGAGAGGGGCAGAAAAATGATTAAGATGTTTTGCATAAAATACACAAAAATTCAATAAAAATTATAAAAAGAAGTCAAGCAATTAGAAACATTTCAAACAGCTTTAAAAGTTACCACAAATCCCACTATATAGAAGGAACTTTACTCTCGAAATCTATCATCTATCTATCTTTCTATCATCTATCTATCTATCTATCTATCTATCTATCTATCTATCTATCTATCTATCATCTATCTGTCTATCTAATCTATCTATCATCTATCATCTATCTATATCTAACATGTTATCATCTATCATCTATCTCTCTCTCTCTATCATCTATCTGTCCATCCATCCATCCATCTATCCATTCAGATGGAAGCATAGATCCATAAGTTGATGAAAGTAATTTTAATGAGAAGAGAACATATTCTAAATAAAGAACACTAAATCTAAATGTATTTGAGTTTAAGGCAGATAAAAGAGGAGGCACTGCTTGAAAGTGTGAGCGTTTAGCTTTTTGCTTTGGTTACCTCCTGCCAGCATGCCTCCCCTGCCATTATGGACTTTCCCTCTGGAATTGTAAGCCAAAATAAATTTCATTCTATAAACTAAGGAAAAAAAAAAAAGAGGTGTCAGGCAAGGTGGCTTACGCCTGTAATCCCAGCACTTGGGAGGCAGAGGCAGAGGCAGGCAGATCTTTGTGAATTTGAGGCCAGCGTGGTCCACATAGAGAGTTCCAGGACAACTGGGGCTACAGGGAGACCCTGTCTCAAAAAAAAAAGAGGCACATTATATTCTGAATGATTCTCTAAGTCTCAGGAAAATGACAATGAAAAAGCATTAAGACATCGAGTCATTCTTAAAAATTACAAGCAAATGATGTGGGAACAGAGGGCATTATTTACAAAAGATAGCACTTCTTAAGTGATTAGCCTGTCAAGCACGATTCTAGATAACTCATGTGTGTGAACTTATGCCGTTTTTAAAATAACCTTTTCAAGTAGACATATCATTCCCTTTTTTTAGATGAAAAACCAAGATATAGAAAATTGACATGATTGCCTAGGGCCACATCACTAAGTACACAGTAAGGCCAGAATTCAGACCTAGGTCCAGAGTATGGTGGGCTCCAAACTTCACAGCAGAACCTCCTTTCACAGCTGTTTCTTCCTTCCTCATTGGCTGAGCCCCAGGTTCAGGGAGAGACCTTGCCTCAAAGGAATAGATGGAGAGTGATAGAGGAGGCCATGCAATGCCCTCTACTGGCCTATTTACATGCAGAACCAGCAGAGGTGCTCACATCCACACATACATTCAGACACACATAAACAAACAAACAAGCAAAATAGTTAGAACATATTTCATCTTTGTGAAGATTGATTATGTACGTGTGTATGTCTGTGTATTGGTATGTATACATGAGTGCAGACAGGAGACCAGAAGAGGGTGTTTGATCCTCTGGAACTGGAGGTACAGGTAGTTGTGAGCCACCCCTTGTGGGCTCTGTGAACCTAACTCAAGTTCTCTGTAAAAGGAGTATGCTTTCTTATCTACAGAGGTGTCTCTCCAGCTCCATGGATATATTTAAAAAAAAATGTTATTTTTGTTAATATGTGGGTTAGTGTTGATTATTCTATGTCAAGTTTTTTTCTGAGTTTGCATGAATGTTCAGCCTGGTGAAAGTGTTCTTATTTGAGGGTTATTCTCTGGTAGTAATTCTTTGGGAGTACCTGTGGTTGCATGAATTACATTTACTAGCTTCAGAATGACCCCTTTTGAATTGTGGGTGCTTGTGATTCATATTTATTTGTTTAAATTTGATTCTTTCAATAACCAACTCACTTTCCACATTTCATTTGGTGTTTGATTTCATTGGTGACTATTTCAAGACTTTCTTTTAAATTTTTGATTTTCATTTCTGTTCATTACACTTCTAATAACACAACCACAAATTTCTATTTGTATAATGCTGCTGCTTCAGACTTAAATTGATTTCTTTTTAAAAATATATTTTTTAATATTTTATTCTTTTTATTTTATGTGCATGAGTGTATTGCCTGCATGTGTGTAAGTGCACCCGTGTTGTACAATGCCCGCGGAGGTCAGAAGAGGGCATTGGATCCCCTGGAACTGGAGTTATAGGCAGTTATTAGCTGCCATGTGGGTGCTGGAAATTGAATCCAGGTCCTCTGCCAGAGTACTCAGTGCTCTTAACCACTGAGCTACTCTCCAGCCCCTTAAATTGGTTTCTTACAATCATCCAGTCCATGCATTTTCCTTCTGTTGTTTTTCATCACATTGTGCTTTGGTGTTTTTTCATCTCTTTTTAAAATTATTAATGTAACTTTTCCTGTGGAGATGTAAAACACGTAAAACACTGATGGCAGAACAAAGAAACAATTAGTGAGCCTGTGAGTTTACTGGGGTTACTTATAGGAGTGTAGGTAAGGGATTACTTGCAGGGGCATGGATAAGTCAGAGGCAGGCTCATCATAAAAAAAGCCCACCCTAGCATGGATGGTGACCCAGAAAAGTGGCACCCCTGGAGATCCTTACACAACTTCTAGGCAGCTTGGCCAGGGGGAGTCTTTTCTGCCCAGCAATTGTCTACATAACCTTGAGGAGGGGTGTTGGAGAGATGGCTCAGCTAAGAGCATTGGCTGGTCTTGCAGAGGACCCAGTTTTGGTTCCAGCACCTGCATGGTGACTAACAACCACTGGTATCTCCTGTTCCAGGGGATCCAACACCCTCTACTGACCTCTGTGGCATTGTATGACACTGGCGCACTTACACACATGCAGGAAATACACTCATACACAAAAAATAAAAAATAAATAAAATATTTTTGGAAATAACCTTGAGGAGGGGCCTTGTGAATCTTGTAATTTTTAGGAACTTATTTCTTAAGTCTCACAAGCCTCCCTCCTCCTTCTGGCAGGAAATTTTGGAACAAATAGTCACACAACTAACAGTGGATGATCTTCCCATCCCTTTTCACTTTATTCCTCACCCTCTCTACTGTAGTCTGCTGGTAGAGTGCTTACTGTACCACTGAGCTGGATCCGTAGTCCCCTTCCCCATTTTTCTTTGTTTTGAGATAAGGATTTGCTAAGTCGCTCAGGCTCATGTTGAACTTGCTCTGTAGCACAGCCAGGCCTTGAACTTGTAAGATCTTCAGGCGGATTACAGGGCTATGGCACAAGGCTCAGCTTTACTTTAGTCTTGCTTCTATTATCCAAAACTTAGTTTTGCTCTAATATATTTACTTGTTGATTTCATGCCTACCAGGAACTGACCTTGTTTTCTGGAATACAATTTAAAGACATTTTCTATGGAACAGGCTGTAATAAGAAGAAAGTATTGCTCATAGGAAAGTGTGTCTCTTATTTGTCACAATATCCAGGCTATGCTGGTATATCTGAAGTTTAGGATAAGCTATCTTCTACACAAGTAATTCTCAAACTTTGGAGATTTAACACAATAAAGTTGTTGTAGTTCATTTATGTCATATGAGAGACTTATGGTGAAGGGAGCTGGGGTCATTTAGGAACTAAATTTCTTCTATCTTATAAGGCTACCATCTTCAACACATTGTTGCCAGGATTACTACAGAAAGTAAAGAGAAAATACAGGACCCTATGTGGGTCTGAAAGTGGTATTTGTAACTTGCTCATATTCCATTGGCTAAATCTCAGTTTCGTGGTCTTGATGTAGTGGTAAAGCACCTTAAACATACAGGGCAAAAGTGTACTCAGAAGGAAAATTATGTGGATTTACTCATTCATAGCATGGTTTTTATCATAGGCTCCCTGTGTTGGTGTTCACAGAGAAAAATGGAGTACCCTTTGATTTTAGATCAGTTCTCTGATCTAATGAAAATCATTGAGACAGATTCAATCTCTCTCATAGTTTGTTTTCTCACTGGATCTGTTTTTCCTATCACTCATTTCCATAACAAAATTATGGTGAGTCATTTCATTTTAATTCAAAAGCTAAGTATTGGAGTAGGAGTAAATTTCTGGGAATTTGTTTGACTCAACAGAAAAGACAGACAAGTCCTAACACTTCAAGTTCTCCGGTGACATTATGGAGCCTCTCAGCATCCTAATACATTATAAGTTTCTCATCTTTGGCTAGATATACCCCTCCCAGCATGAGAGTCTCTGTATCTAGTAAGCTCCCCTTTCAGTTGGATCAGCTGACCCTGTGGATATTTCCTCTATATCAGTCTGCAAAATTGTTGAAACAAACCATATCTTTCAGTGGGAAGCAGGAGGCACCTCATCCCTTTGTAACAAACCTGACGCCTCTCCACCCCAGCACTTGCTGGCTTACTCTGCTCCTGAATACAATCCTTATTTAGTGCTGAGTGGTATATCATCTTTCCTGGGCTTCAATGTATGTGAGTAGCAAACTGCTTGTGTTCTCATCTGTGCGGTGTTTTGTATCCATACTTGGACATACTGTACTATTTAGAGTGAAGTACCTCTCTTGCCAGAACAAGACAGTGGGGAGGCTTACCACACTGCCTTGCCCAACTTTGTTCTGGAATTTTGTTGGTTTTTTCTCAGTATTTTTGTTAAAAATATATTAGGTGATATATTACTTAAATGCTATGGGAAGACACTTTTGAGGTAACTTGGTTTTGCTTTAGAGTTCTTCGTAGACAATGATCTTGTAGAAAAGAACAGAAGGACAGTGTGTACAATGCGTGGGAGTGTATAGGAGCTGCCAGCATCAGTATCATTACTGGATAGGAACAATGAACAAGATAGGAAACTTTATGTCCAGACAAATGGCATGGCAGGTAAAAGTGCTTGCAGTTCAAGCCTGAAGACTTGGGTTATGTCCCTGGAATCCATGGTAGAAGGAGGGAACTGATTTCTCCGAATTGTCCTCTGATCTCCACAGGTGCTCTCTGTTCTATGTGCTTTCTCTCTCTCTCTCTCTCTCTCTCTCTCTCTCTCTCTCTCTCTCTCTCTCTCTCTCACACACACACACATTCACACACACACACACACACACTTTTCACACACTCACTTAAAAAAAGAACAGGAAACTTTAGTTGTATAGTGACATTTAAAAAGAAATGAAAATAACATAGGCTACAAAAAGTGGACTCAGTAAAGCTATTTAAATGCTTGAAATACATGATGTCATTTTAGTTTCATCATGCTGAAAATTCTCATTGTTTTACGAGAGGCCAATATGGTCTTTCCATCAAAGATAAACTATAGCTACTGAATTTCAAGCAAATTCAACCCCAAGGACACTTTGTATTTTAGGGACTAGCTCTATTTTTAAAGATGAAACAATTTAAAAAATTTTTAGATTAAAAATTAAAACAGCAGACCCCAATCTTATCTAAAGGGATATTGACAACTGATTGCTGTTAGATGAGGGACAGCTGATCTTCCTAAAACAAGGATCTCTAGATAGGCTGACTAGGTTCAGCAGACGGATAAGCACTGGGGAATGGCTGGGGGTGCCGACAACACAGTGGACCGTAAAAGGGATGACAGAGTATGTGGGCTCCAGTGGGTGCAGAGGCTGTGGGAGGGTGCCATTTGGGAAGTGGGTATATAGATGAATAAGATTGTGTGGAATGTTCTGTGTGATATACACACAAAAAATCAATAAATTTTTAAAAAGACGTATTTAAAGAGGAAGCATAAAAATTTACTTCATGTTAAATAGTAGAGGTGATAAACAATACCAGCGAAATCTACCTGATGACTTTATCATACTCAGGTACTAAGGATCCCAGTGTAACTGACTATGACTAGTAATAATCAGATACATAGAGATTAAAGACACATGTGCAAACATCTAAGCGTTAGTAGCATTAAAAATGCAGGA
This sequence comes from Nannospalax galili, assembly GCF_000622305.1. NCBI lineage: Eukaryota > Metazoa > Chordata > Mammalia > Rodentia > Spalacidae > Nannospalax > Nannospalax galili. The sequence continues at coordinate 440,093 of NW_008334762.1, read as the reverse complement.
AACAGCATATTTTAAAATGAAATGGAGATCTTCTTTAAAGGGTAAAAACTCATTCAATTTTATGACTTACAGGGTTTATACTGAGTTCAATATTGTATAACTGTATTAATTCAACTGTGAACTTAAAAATTTACAGCCACTTTTGAAAGAGATGTATCCTTGTTCTGGAATGTGTTACTGAATATGTTAAAGCTATAATGAAATGCTTCTTCTAATCATGTGGTTATTAAATTTAAAAAAAATTTAAAAAGCCTAAAAAACTTAAAACTATTCGTGTGCATGTGTGTATGTGCTTGTGCATGTGTGTGTATGTGTGTGTATTTTTGTTTGTGTGTGTGTATGTGTGTTTGTGTGTGTGTGTGTGTGTGTGAACAGCTTGAAGATGTCAGTTTTCTTCTGCTACATGGGTCTCAAAGGCTGAATTTAGGTCTTTAGGCTTGGTTACAAGTACCTTTACCCACTGAGCCATCTTTCAGGTCTAGTATTTAGATTTTTAAAAAGTAATCTAAATTGTTTTAGAATGTCTTAATTTCCACAACTAAAATACCACCCCCCTTTGTTTTTCTTTTTGAGAGAGGGTTATGCTACACAGCTGAAGTTAGCCTCAAGTTAGCAAAATCCTCACTTCTGCCTCCTCAGTATTGGGATTACATGTGAGATTACACCCTGGATAGAATATTACACTTTAGGGTCTGTGTTCATATCCCTCTATGTAACCATGGCTTTCATTAATAGTACATTTTATTCCTGCACACTTCCTTCAAGTTGACTATTAGAAACACTGTCTTTCTACCTGTACCTGTGCTTGATATTAAACAGGGCAACTGATAAAATGTCCCAGCTTCACTGTCTAAATCGGCTGCCATCATCTGCAAGGCCTTTCATGCTCACCATGTTTCAATAAACACTGCTTCTTTCCTCCCACTCCTGTCTTCTGTAGTCCTCTTCTTGGTCCTCCTCCTCTTAGATCTGGCTTTATTCATTTTCAGTAGTTTGAACTTTCTTTGATTCTAGCTATCCCACAAGGCCAATAAACCTTAGAAAATATTAATATAATACTTTATTCAGAGAAAGTTTTTAGATTATACTTTGCTAGGATTTTGTATTACTGTGGCCTAATGCCCAAGAAAAGCATCTTAAAAGCGAGAGGTTCATTTTCCTACTTTTAGAGGGCTCATTGTGGCTGGGGGAGGGAAGGCATAAGCAGAACAGAGCACTCTACATCATGACAGACAGGAAGCAGAAAAAGAGGATTACAGGAGCGGGCAAAGGCAAATTATAGCCCCAAGGACATCTCCCCAGTGGTTCCTCTAATTAGACCCCTTTGCCTACTCTTCACCATCTCCTAATAATGCCAACACATTATAAATCCATAAGGGATTAATCCATTGATTAAGTTGAGCCCTCACAACTAATTGCCTTTGGAAATGCCATCACAGGCAACCTGAGTTCTGCTTTACTAATCTCCTAATCATTTTTAATCCAATCAGATTGACAAGATTAACTACTATGCCAGAAACCAAGGCAGGTGCTAAAGTTTCCAGAGATGAAAACAATACAACTAACCTTTAAAATGTTCAGAATATGTAGCGGAGATAATAATGTGTGAAGTGATGGATATAAACAAAGATTTTAAAGGATACAGAAGAGAGGTATCAGTTACATTAAAATTCAGTAAAAGTATAATCCCATATCCTTATTCACAGGAGAGCCATAGCCATTTTAAATCAATAAAACATTTTCATGTCTAGAGATTCTTCCTGAATGTACTATCTCTGTATTATGAGAGTCTAGAAACATGGCTTGATGTTTTTTGTGAAATAACCTTTTTTAGTCACCTTTTTGAACAAAATAGTATTTATTTTGGTGTAGCTGAACTGTGCTGCAAGCTAAGAGAAGAGGATTCTTTGCTCTTCCACATCCATGATGCTCCTACCTTTAGGGATAAATGTGTTGAAAATGTTTATTTCAATGAAATTCTCTTTTTCAGACTAGAACTTCTTTTATTCTGAAAGTGAAACTGTAATAGAAATACCAGCAGGGTATTACCAGCAGGTCTGGAACTCACTGTGTAGACCAGGCTGGCCTTGTTATCATAGAGACCTACCTGCTTCTGCCTCTGACTTGCTGGGATTAAAGGCGAATGCCTCTTCCTCTTCTTGAAAGGAAAATCCTGTTATTCTTAGCAGAGAAACCATTCAGTCATAGTGTGTTTTAGCTTTCTAGTTTGTGGTTTGCATCTTATCTTGTAGACCCTACTTAATAAGAAGAACACTCAAGTTTCCTGTAGCAAAATTGTTCCTTGTACTTCAGAGACAGCAGAGCTGGCAGTTCTGATCTGAGGACATTACTGATCTGAGGAAAGATATTCAGTTTCAACAATCATGCAGCTAGTCCAGGTTTGAAAGCCATTAATGGATCATTCATGAAGTAGCACTGTGCCCTTCTTAATCAGATGGCAAGTGACTTCTTTGAGTGGTTCTCTAAGAACTTCCCTGCTCAAACATCAAGCTACCACTTATAATTTCCATTTTAAGCCTTTAAACCTTATTCCTTTGGGTTGATTTTTAATACTTCAAAGGATAAAGAAGATATTTTAAAGGATGAAAGAATGAATGTATAGCACCATTATTAGTTTAGAAAATTGTTGATTAAAGATTGCTAGCTTTAAACAAGTTATTTCAGGGGCTGGAGAGATGGCTCAGTAGTTAAGAGCACCGACTGCTCTTGCAGAGGACCCAGGTTCGATTCCCAGCACCCTCATGCTGGCTATGAACCGTCCTTAACTCCAGTTCCAGGGGATCTGACACATTCTGACCTCCACAGGTATTTCAGAACATGGGTGCACTTATACATATGCAAGCAATACACTCATGCACATAAAATAAAAATAATAAATAAAATAAAAAGGAAATTATTTCAGAAAAGATGCTGTTATAAGCCTGTACCAAGTATGTAAGATGATGGTGATGATGATGATGACGATGGTAATGACTGATGACAGCTAACATGCATGAAGCAAGTATGGTGTGCTGGGTACATTTCTAAGAATGTAACATGGATTATTATTTCTGTCTCTCACATGACAAAAAGTCATGTACTTTCAGTATGTGTATTTTACAGATAAATATATTGAGGCTTAGAGAACTTGAGGAAAGAGTCACATATATACAAGCTAACATCCATTCCTGCTGAGAATCTGACCTAACCTTGGATTTATTACTCTGCCATCAAATCTCTTAAATGCCATGCTTAATGTTCTGGACTGTAGGAATGAACATATAAAGTACTAGAATTGTCTTATAGTTCTCTTCCCATCAGTTTAAAAAAAATAGCTTCTCTTAGATCTGTGGTGGTAGTTCAGCATGCTCAAGGTCCTGGGCTCAATTCCCCAGTAAAATACACTCACAGACACACACAGAGACATATACACAGACATACACACCGACACACATAGACACAGACAGACAGACAGACACATACACACAGCTTCTCTCAAATTCTACTTTGATTGGTAATATATTTATCCAGCAACCATTTATTGACCAACTATAGTCTGAACACTATGCTTGATACTGTGAATATAAGAATGAACAAGGTACAGGCTGGAGAGGTGGCTCAGGAGTTAAGAGCACTGGCTGCTTTTGCAGAGGACCTTCAATTCCCAGCACCCACATGACAGCTAACAACCATCTCTAACTTCAGTTCTAAGGGCATCTGGCACCCTCTTTTGACTTCCATGGGCATTGCACAACATGGTGCACTTACATACATGCAGGCAATACACCCATACACATAAAATAAAAAAAATAAATAATAAAAAAGAATGAACAAGATATTCACTTTCCTCAAGCAACTCATGATCCAATGGAAAATTAGTAAATGGACAAAAATTGGTCTGGGAATATAGCTCCATGGTAGAATATTTTCCTAACATGCCCAAGATCTTGTGTTTCATTCAGTATAATGAGAATTACATAGGCACAAGCTTGGTATCTGTGATGGCTAATCCTTGGTGTCAAACTTGACTGGATCTTGGATTAACTGAAATGAGAGAGATCTTCTTAATCAGATCATCTGAAGCTGGAAGACACACCCTAAATGTGGGTGTTACCTTCTGATGGCAGCCCGTATAAAAGGCCACAGCAGAGGAGACCATCTGGCTTCTTGCTGCTTGCTTCTCTCTCGCTGGTGAGTTCGTCTTGCTGCTGTAGACTGAAGACTAGCTGATCTTTTGGAATTTGTCAGACCTTTGACACCAGATTGGGTCTACTGAGACCTCGTGGACTGAGTGACTGTGGATTCTCAGTCTCTCCAGTGTGGTGCAGCCATTGTTGGACTACTCAGATTCTATCCTGTGAGCTGAGCTGATATATCTCTATACATATATATTCATTCTACCAGTTCTGCTTCTTTGGAGAACCCTGACTAATACAGTATCCCACTGTATTGGCACTGGTGAAGGGGTTGGGGATTTGTCCTTGACAGCAATGATATTGCCCTGTTGTTTACCTTCTTTAAAATTTTAAATTTGTTCCTTTCATTTTTGTGCTGCTTTTTGTCCTATCCTTTTATAAAATAGTGAATTCAATTAAATAAAAATAACCATAAGAACCACACACTAGTGAAGAGGAAACCTCTGAGATTAGGCCTAACTTCTCCACCCTTTGGTTGAATGACCTTGGAGTACCTATTATCCTCTTAGGCTCTTAACTTCTCATTTGTACTTCTTAAATTTTCTGTATTAAATAAGGTTGCCATACTCTGTCCATCTTTTCCTCTTTTATTCGCAGCATAGCCTTTTGATATCTCCTTTCTTTGATTTTCCCCTCTAGTATATGTACACGCAATCAGAACAGCAATTTTTAATCTGCTTTCTTTATTGCAATAATCTATGCATAAGAATAATGCTTGGCACTTAGTAGTTGAACAAACAAGTGAAGCACTCAGTAGTGTCTGGCTCCTGGTAAATATTCAGTAACGTTCGTTTTATGACTATAATTATTTTAAGACAAATTGCATTTTAAAGATGGCAAAGCTAGTGTTAATTACAAGGGAGAATTGGCTAACATTTGTCTTGTGTGCTCTATTTAGTTATCTTTCGTCCATTCTTATTTTTCCACTATTCTTACTTATTTGACTAATTAGTATCCTAAAAATTATTAAGCAATAGGTGTACCCTTAACAGTGGTATTTAAGAGTGAAGTGAAAACACTGGGCTGGATGTGCAGCCTATAATCTCAGCTGCTCGGGAGGCCAAAGCAAGAAGTCTACAAGTTCAGTTTGTATAGGCAATTTAGTGAGACCCTGCCTTAAAACTTGGAACACTTGCACAAGGCCCTAGGTTCAATACAAAGTACTACCAAAAAATAAAAAAAAAATAGACCAGAACAGAAGAATGAATCCTTAATTGTGTGGTTTGAAATTATAGGTTGAATCTTGGCACCAGCAGTGGAGGTATTTGGTCAGGGGAGTAGAGAAAATACAAAACTCAGAAAAGACTGGAAGGCGTTATTAGTATTTTTAATTCTCTCTGACCCCAAGCATCTCTTAAATCATCCCATTCACCCTCTCTATTCTGCCTGTAATATAGCAGCGTGTTTTGTGGATTTATAGGAACTTTTTCTAGTTAGGGGTTTGCTTTCCTGTGTAGCCCTGAGGAAAGTCTGATTCACCACCTGTAGATGGTAACCCGCTGCACACCTGAGGCTGGGTGAGTCAGAAGCAGGCCTGCCATCTGACCAGAACTCAGACAGACACCCTCTGAAATCATCGCTCATATTCAGTTTTATTCTACCATTTCAGACACAGCTCTGTTGTTTTATTATCTCAAATGTTTTCTGTGTCATCACAGAAATATGCAGCAATATTTTTGTGAGTTTATAATAAATCTTAATCCAGCAGGGGAACAATCATGTCGACTTTTCGCTTAGCTGTGCTGTTTTCTCAGCGGGATACCTGTTTTAATTACCATTAGTATTTTTAAATTATTTTTTTCTTCTTTGAAAATTACATATTTATCATTATTATCAAGGGCTTCTTTATGTGATGAATATCTAAAAAAGCAGAAAACTATAAAAACAACATTTTAAGCACACTCCAAACAAAAGTGGAATGTGTGATAAGCCGATAGTGGTAAAAGTATTGTAATACCTTTATTTCTGGAATAGAATATCAGATAAATATGCCTAAATTCAAATATAGTATGTTATAGGTTCCTATTGTTTCATTTATTTATTTTTAAATGTTTATTTTATTTTATTTTGTGTGTGTGTGCACGTGCACATGTGTGCACACGTGTGTATGTATGCATGCACCACAATGCATGTGGGTGAAGGTGAGAGGACAACTTGTGGGAGTCAGTTCCCTTCTTCCATCATGTGGGCTCTGGGAATTGAATTTGATCTTCAGGCTTGACAGTAAGTCCCTTTACCCAATGAGTCATCCCACATAACCTCATATTGTTCTAAACAGCATATTTTTCTTTAATCTATTATTTTATTTAAAAAATTGTTAACATTCATCTTAAAATCTTTCTTGCTATACTGTACTTATTAAATTTGTAAGTAGACACAATAATTTCACTAAAACAAAAAAAAGTTTTTTTTGGTCTTTTTGAGGCTGGCTTTCTCTGTAACCCCAGCTGGCCTGGGACTTGCTACCGCAGACCAAGCTGGCCTTGAACTCACAGAGCTCTCCCAAGTGCTGGGGAAAATATTTTTTTTTACCACTATTAATTTAGTGACTCTCCTATTTCTGCTGACACTTATTTGAAGAAGAGGGTAATACCATTTGCCAAATCAACAGTTTTTTCTCTAGTATTTTATTCCAGTGAGGCAATTTCTATGTCAGAACACTTATCCCATATA
>NW_008334762.1:429977-433194 GCF_000622305.1 Nannospalax galili | reverse complement strand
TCAGCAGTTAAGAGCACTGACTGCTCTTGCAGAGAATCCAGGTTCTAACCCCAGCACCTGCATGGCAGCTAACAACTGTCTATAACTCAAGTTCCAGGGCTCCAATGCCCTCTTCTGTCCTCCTCAGGCACAGCACAACATGGGTACACTTATACACATGCAGGCATAGCACTCATATACATAAACTAAAAATAAATAAATTAAAAAAATTTAAAATATCTTGGGTCTTAGAGAATATTATTGAATTATGTATATTTAGTTAAAATAAGTCATCAACTTTCTACTCAAATACAATAATTATATGACACTATTGGATCCTTGCTTCTTAATGTTTTCCATTACCCTCATTTTTGCGTATTCGGTCAGATAGCTTCAAATGCACATTATATGATAGCTATTAAAATCAAGCCACAAGATTTTCATGTTTCCAACTTTAAATATGGAATCTCTCTGAACTGCCTTAGAAGCCACATCATATGATTAAATTACATGTAACACTGTTTTACAACTGAAACATGCTAGTTTTTAATGAAAAATTATGAGCCTTAAGCCACACTTTCCCTTCCTTTACTTAATGACAACAGTATGTAAAGAAAACTGCGGAGGGTGATGACAGAAAAATGAAGCAGTAAGAAAATATTTTGATTAGTAGAAATTTTTTTCTTTTACTGTAATGCTTTGTAACTTTACATCCACTGTACCCATAAAAATGCACATCTTCAGTGTGTGCCGAATTCACTTGTTCTGGTTCACAGAAACTAATGACTGAGCACATTGTCCCATCTCCATGTCCAGTCATTTCAGTTTAGTAGCTTGAAATTGACCAAGGGAAATGATATCTAATAAGAGCTCCAAGTCTGACATCCACAGAATTCAACACAAATTCACCAGCTTTTGCTAAAAGAAAGCTTTATTGCAGTCAGTCCACAGGAGGGAGGAGCAGTAAGCACAGATTGGCCAGCCTGATTGTTTGGTAGCAATGGGAAACAGAACAGCAAGGAAGAGGAGAATAAGTGCTGACTCATGGCCAGGAGAAGATGCATTCTTTTGCACTGGTTTCACAAGCCACAGACGTTCTCTGGGGAGGAAGTTACAGAGTCTTGGGTAAGAAGACCATAGTTTGATCACTGACTGGTTAAGCAAGCTTCTCCTGTGAATGCCCAATCTTGAAAAACCAGTTTCAAATGTTCCCTCAGTAGATGCTGGAGACTCTTTCTGAAAAAACAAAATGAACACTTTGTTATTTAATGAATTTGTGTCTGGGGATGCCTAAATCTTTATTGATATCAATAGCAGATATAACAAACCAGGATTTTATTTTATTTTTTAATTAAAACAATTTTTCTTTATTTTTGAGAATTTCATATCCATATATAATAAAATTTGATCCCTACCACTCATTTATTTTCCCCTCCCATTCCTTCCCTGTCTCCCATCTTCCCCTATAGACCCCCTCCAAATTTCATGGCTTTAAAAAAAAGCCAGAATTAATAGCTGTCAAGCATTTATCAGCATGCTGCCTGTTATTGTTAGTATTTTATCAATGTTAATTTTAAAATTTCGATAATTTTACTAAAGTTATGCAAGATATTGTCTTTGATTTTAGTAATAAACCCTGAAACATTTTCAGGCAAAGGTATTGTTTCCACAACTTACTTTCAAAAGGTTGGGGGAGAGTTTTTTACACACATAAATATAAATATGTATTATATAAAATATATTTATAAAATATTTTTCACATATAAAAAAGAAATGACAAAGAGAGCAAGTAAGAATGTAATGCAGCCTACCCACAGGCTTCTCTCCAGGGTAAGTCCATTGCTCGCTCCATGCCTTGACTCCCCCAGCCCCATTCACCCCCCCATCTCCCCTGTCATTCTTTTCTCCTAGTTTGGGCCCTGCCCCATTCCTTGTCTTGGGGCCCCAGACACATGGGGAACCAATACTGCTTCCTGATCATTTTCATCCAGACCAATGTAATGCCTTCTCTGGGCCCCAAGAGTATTGCTTCTGGGCCTGGCCCCACCCTCACCTCCCTCTGCTTCCCTGGGCCTACACCACCCACCAGCCTCTTTCTGGGATGCAGGGGTTGACCTTTCCTCTTCCTGATCCTTTGCATCCAGACCAACCCAGCTCCTCAGTGCAGTCCCCAGGAGTCCTTGGGGCTTCTTCCTACCCCATCTGCCTTTGTGTCTCTGGGTGGCATGGCCACCAGCTGCCCTAGACCAGCATCTTTCCTGGGCCAGGCTCCCAGGCCAGGCCAACCTCCAAAATCCTGAGGCGAAAGTCGTTCCTAGAGGGATCCAGACCTTAGGAGAAAGCCTGAACACATCTGACCCTCATCTGAATTGGGCCTCTGTGGGAACTCCTGAAGACAAAAGCAATCTGGCCACTCCAATGTAAAATGAAAAGAGAGAACCAGAAGCTTAGACAAAAAGCTGTTCATGCCCAAAAAGTAAACAACAAAGACACACAAAAAAGCAGAACTAAACTTGAAGGCCCGAGTATCACACATGAGTCAGAAACTACAAAAGAATTTCACATGTCAAAATCACAGAGAAAAAATAATAACATGAAAAACCAAAATAACATATCCCCACCAAATACCAGTAATCCTCTAGAGGAGCACAATGAGAATCCTCTAGAGACAATGCAGGACATGGATCTCAAAAGAACAATGATGAATATGATAAAAGAATTCAGTGAATTTAAAGAACAGAACAAACAAGGTAATCATAGAGCTGAAGGAAGATAGGGATAAACTTCTGAATGAATTCAGAAAAGAGCTAGAAATATTGAAGAATACTCAGGCTGAAATAAAGAACGAAGTGAAACACTCCATAAGCCAATTAGAAACGACAGGAGAAAGCCTCACCAATAGGATGAACGAAATGGAAAACAGAGTATCAGGATTGGAAGATAAAGTGGACGAACTGGACCACTCAAGCAAAGACTATGAAAAATTTAAGAAATCACAAGAATGGAATACGCAGGAATTGAGTGATACCATAAAAAGACCAAACTTACGAATCATAGGCATACAGGAAGAAGAATCCCAAGTTAATGGCATGGACCAGATCTTCAAGAATCATGATCTTCAAGAATCAAGAATCATGGAAGAAATTTTTCCCAAATTAAAGAAAGACATGCCCATACAAATACAAGAAGCATATAGAACACCAAACAGACAGGACCAGAAAAGAAACTCTCCATGGCA
>NW_008334762.1:428348-429836 GCF_000622305.1 Nannospalax galili | reverse complement strand
TTCAAACTATGAAAGCCAGAAGAGCCTGGACCAAAGTATTTCCAGTTTTAAATACCCACAGATGCCAACCCAGATTACCATACCCAGCCAAAACTGTCTATTATAGTTGAAGGGGAAAGAAAAATCTTCCATGACATAAATAGGGTGAAGGAATTCATGTCCACAAAACCAGCCCTTCAGAGAGTTCTGGAAACAATACAAAGAGCTGAAGAAAGGAATGACTATACCCAAGGGTTTGCGGAAAGAAATCCAATGAAGGTATGTGTTGGGGATCCTGCCCCAACACAGGAGCCGAGGAAAGGGAAGTGCTCTGTCCGCCCTTTACCCTCAGCCTCCCCGGGAGACAATCAGATGTGACAGAGAGCCAGTCAAGCAGGAACTCATTTATTGCAGGTGTTTACAGAGCTTATAAAGGAAAAACCACAAAGGAAAATCCCCTCCCCAACCAAGTGTCCAATCATTTTAAAGGTGAACTTGAACATGCAGTCTCCTCTCCATAGCACAGCATTCTGTTCGCGGGGTGATCACGTGCTGTCAGGATGCACGGAAATGACAGGAGCCAATTAGCAATTCATCAAAACAAGTCTGGCCATGTTCTGGCCATTTCCTCTAGGCACCAGACAAGTCCAATCACACCCCAGCTGTTTCCTCTAGGCGCCAGACAAGTCTGATCATGCCCCGGCCATTTCCTCTAGGTGCCATCCTGCCTCGCCCCTGGCCTCGGGCCCCCACAGGTATAACTGGGGAAAAGTATAGCTATATCAAGAATGTAAGCAGAAATAAAAATGACACAATTCACTACCCATCTTTCATTAATAACTTTGAATGTTAACAGACTGAACTCCCCAGTCAAAGGACACAGACTATGTGAATGGATTAAGGAATAAAACCCATCTTTTTGTTGTCTGCAAGAAACTCCTCTCACTTTCAAGGACAGATACTATCTCAAAGTGAAAGGATGGAGAAAAATAAACCAAGCAAATGGCACTAAGAAAAAGGTATGCATAGCAGTTCTAATATCTGACAAAATAGACTTTAAACTAAAACTAATTAGAAGAGACAAAGAGGGCCACTTCATTTTGATCAAAGAACAATGAATCAAGAAGATATTACAATCAGGAACATATATTCATGAAACTCTGCTGCACCAAACGTCATAAAAACAATACTACAGGACGTAAAGACCCAGATTAATCCCAACTCATTAATAGTAGGTAACTTCAATACCCCACTGTCTCCATTAGATAGGTCACCAGGGCAGAGAGTTAACAGAGAGATATCTGAATTAAACAATACCATTTATCAAATGGACCTAACAGACATCTACCAAGTATTCCACCCAAGCACCAAAGGATGTACTTTCTAATCAGTGCTCCATGGAACCTTCTCCAAAATCGACCATATACTGGGACACAAAACAAACCTCAACAAATACAAAAAGATTGAAATAATTCCATACATTCTATCAGACCACAATGCAATAAAGCT
>NW_008334762.1:426811-428213 GCF_000622305.1 Nannospalax galili | reverse complement strand
ACAATGCAACATAACAAATCCTCTGGGACACACTGAAAGCTGTCCTTAGATGGAAGTTTATAGCTTTAAGTGCCTACATCAAAAAATCGGAAAGAACACAAATAAATGACTTACCATTTCAACTCAACACACTTGAAAAGCAATAGCAAACAAAACCCAAACCCAGTAGACAAGAAGAAATAACAAAAATCAGGGCAGAAATTAATAAAATTGAAACAAAGAAAACAATACAAAGAATCAACAATTCCAAGAGCTGGTTCTTTGAAACGATAAACAAGATTGACAGACTGCTAGCCCAGTTAACCAAAAGAAAGGGTACTTCCAAATCAACAAAATCAGAGATTAAGGGGGAAACATCACAACAGGCACCAGAAAGATACGGAACAATATAAGGGAATACTTTAAAAACATATATGCTACTAAATTTGAAAATCTAAAAGAAATGGATGGATATCTAAGGCATGGGAACCACAAAAACTAAACCAAGAATAGATTAACAGCTGAAACAGACCCATAACACAAAAAGAAATTGAAACAGTAATACAAAACCTCCCGACTAAAAGAAGCCCATGTCCAGATGAATTTACAGCAGAATTATATCAGACATTTAAAGAAGATCTGTATCCAATACTACTTAATTTATTTAAAAAATAGAAATGGAGGGATAACTTCCAAATTCCTTCTATGAAGCCAGCATCACTCTCATACCAAAGCCAGGTAAAGATACAACCAAAAAAGAAAACTATAGACCCATATCCTTAATGATCATAGATGCAAAAATTCTCAACAAGATATTTGCAAACTGCATAGAGACACACATCAAAGATATCATCCACCCTGATCAAGCTGGCTTTATCCCAGAGATGTAGGGATGGTTCAATATACATAAGTCAATAAACGACATAAATCATATAAATGGACACAAAAACAAGAACCATATGGTCATCTCAATAGATGCAGAGAAGGCCTTTGATGAAATTCAACATCCATTTATGTTCAAAGTCCCAGAGGGAACTGGACTGGAGGAAACATACCTCAACATAATTAAAGCCATATATAGCAAGCCCACAGCCAGCATCATTCTAAATGGAGAAAACAAAAACTGGAAGCATTCCCATTGAAATCAGGAACCAGACAAGGCTGTCCACTATCCCCACTCCTCTTTAACATAGTGCTTGAAACTCTTGCAAGAGCAATAAGGCAAGAGCAGGAAATTAAAGGAGTAATAATTGGAAAAGAATAGATCAAATTATCCCTTTTTGCAGATAATATATATCTAAGGGATGCCGAAAATTCCACTGGAAAACTCCTAGAAATTATTAACACAATCAGTAAAGTGGCAGGTTACAAAATTAACCTACAAAAGCCTATAGCCTTTCTATATACCAATAACAAGCAATCC
>NW_008334762.1:425981-426436 GCF_000622305.1 Nannospalax galili | reverse complement strand
AATGGTTCTGGCAAAACTGGATCTCCACTTGTAGAAGAATGAAACTAAACCCCTATCTTTCACCCTGCAGAAAAGTCAATTCCAAATGGCTCAAAGACCTCAATGTAATGCCTGAAAGTCTGAAACTCTTAGAAGAAAACATTGGGAAAAACTTCCAAGATATAGGTGTAGGAAAGGATTTTCTAAACTGGACATGAATTGCTCATGAAACAAGGGCAAGAATTAACAAATGGGACCTCATTAAACTAAAAAGCTTCTGTACATCAAAGGAGGCAACCAGGGAACTGAACAGAAAACCCACAGAATGGGAGAAAATCTTCACCAGCAACAAATCTGATAGAGGTTTAATATCCAGAATATATGACGAACTCTAAAAACAAAGACTCAAGAAAGGAAGTAACCCAATTAAAAGATGGGCTAAGGAGCTGAACAGAGGGTTCTCGAAAAAAGAAATA
>NW_008334762.1:423736-425462 GCF_000622305.1 Nannospalax galili | reverse complement strand
AAGGAAAAAAACAAACAAAAAAACCCCACAAAAAACAACTGACGTATGTTCTCTTTCATTTGTAGCTCTTAGCTCCAAATCCTTGTATGTGAGTATATATCCTGACATAACTACAAGAACCAGGAAAATGGAAAGGAAACAGGGAGAAAAGAAATAAGAAATAACCTGAAAGAGAAGAACAGTAGGAAACAGTCCTTAATAAGGGAGATATGGATAAAAATTGGGTTGGTTTAAGGGAAGGGCAGAGGGAAAGATACAAGGAACCTAGGGGATAAAGGGAAAGAAGGAGCTCAAGAAAGGTAGGACCAATAGGAGAGGGTATTAGTAAGGGAGAAAGGGGGGAAATGGGGGCACATTAAGTGGGAAAACCATGATGGAGGGGTGAGACAAATTGAGAGATAAACAATGCCTAGCTAGTTTTGAAAACCAGAGAGAACCAAATTACTCCTTCAACCTACTCACAAATTTGCATAGCAGATCAAGAAATGTATGTCTGGGTAAGGTTTGTCTGAGAACAACTGGTCTTTGCCCAGGATTTGTCTACAAGTCATACAACAATTAAAAATACCAGACTGGTGGAACTAACCTTCTTGGGTATTTAACAGACATACTTTGAGATTTATAATATTTCGGTCAGAGGGACATAAAGAACGCTTTTTGCTCCTTGCCCTCCTAGGTCAACTAGTTCCAGGGGACTGTGGGCATCTCTCAAAATGTCCTGTGATGGTGGTGGGTCACCTGTCCTCCTGATCATGGAGGCCAAGGAGACCCCACCAGACAGACTTGTACCAGTGTCCCGTTTGTAGGGAGGAGGGTCAACACAGAGGAATCATGTCCTCCGTGCTTCCAATTGAAACCAACCATGGTCGAGCAGGACCTTTGACTTATCTTTGCATAGGCGGAACTGGTAAAAGAAAGGATCCAGGGGCTCCTCCCAGCCCATGTGACCCCTGAGGAACAGATCCTCAAAGAACTTTAACAGTAAAAATAAATCGGTTTATCTGGACCAACTGTATGGCCTTAAACACCCCAAAGTAAAGTATAACCAAAGATTAAAGTAGCCAATATAATTTCATAAGAGTCCATGCGTATAGCTAAAGGCTACATAATGAGCAACAATGCCAGACAGGTGATACCTTCTTTTAAGTTGTTGGCCAGGATGGCCAAAGGGATTCCCAGATAGTAACCCAGCATAGAACTGGGAAATTGAACAGCAGACTCCAATCTTATCCAAACGAATACTGAGAACTGATTACCACTGGATGAGGAACAGCTGACCCTCCTAAAACAGGGACCTCTAGATAGGCTGACTAGATTCACCAGAAGGGCAAGTGGTGGGGAATGGCTGGGGTGCCGATGACGCAGCAGACAGTAGCAGGGATAACAGAGTATAGGGGCTCTTGTGGGGGGAGGAAGGCTGTGGGGGGGTGCTACCTGGGAAGTGGGTGTATAAATAAAAAAGTAATAATTTTTCAAAGCATAAAAATTTGCTCCTTATTAATAAGTAGATGTGAAAAACATTACCATTAAAATCCACCTGATGACTTAATATCCATGCTCAGATGCCAAGGAGCTCAGAAAGTAACCGACTGTGACTAGTAATAGTAAGATATATAGAGAATAGAAACGCATGTACATGTTAGTGTCAATTGTATTAAAAATGAATTTTTCTGTGTGAAGCTGTGTATTTTAATAATGAAATGGAGATCTTTTTCTAAGGTTAAAA
>NW_008334762.1:420063-423573 GCF_000622305.1 Nannospalax galili | reverse complement strand
TTTTAAAAATTAAAAAAATAGAATGTAATGCAGCTGGGCGTGGTGGTGCTTGCTCTTAATCCCAGCACTCTGGAGGATGAGGCAAGTGGATCTCTGTCAGAGTAAGGCCAGCCTGGTTTACATAGCAATTCCAGGTCACCAGATAGGGAATTAAGGCAGAGTGAGCAACTGCAGGAGACAAGCAGCTGTCAAGAGCAGCAGGGGGAGGATTTTTTGGAGACCTCTCCTCAGGTAAACCTGGGCCTTTGACTTTGCTGTAGTAGGGAATTTCAGGATGAGCCAGTATGAAGCAGAGTTGATGTTTGTTAAAAGGAATTTTAAGTATGGGGTCCATGCTAATGGAAAGAGAGGTGCTCAGGGAAAGGGTGAGTGTGGACTTCTCCAGTGAGTCATCTTCATTGTCTTGAAATGGCCATCTATAAGATTTAGTGAACTCTGAAATTAAGAAACTGAAATGAGATCACAGAGCAGTTTCCGAGATACACCAGAGGAGATTACAGCTGATGAAACAGAACCGGAGATCACAGGGCTTTGGGAAGATGGGAGAGCTTCATGGTAAACAAAAGTTTATATTCTTATTTGGGGAGGGGTTCCTGAAAGATAGCTTAAAGAATCAGGCTAGGTAGGATAAAAACACAGGGAAAACTAAGGCAACGTACATGGATATTTTATGTTAAAATCAGGCCTGAATGTATATGACCCTGTATAGGGCATCATTTCCCACCCAGACACTTTCTGGGAATCTCAAACAAGACTATTAACTTTGCAGTAAAGATACCTTACTTTTCTGCATCCTATGATCTAGACTCAATTGTAATCATGTGAGATTGTTTATAGGAACCATCTATGATCTCATTTAGGTTCCTTAGCAACTCTTTGAAGATAAGCTTCAAATCTCACCAAAATCCTATTCACAGCTTACATAAAGACAATGAAGGTGGCTCTCTCTTAGAGAAGCCCAGACCATGCTCTGGAGTGTGTCTTACTTTCTTTCAGGTGCCTCTCTGGCTCTTAACTCTTGCACTTAAACTCTATTTAAAACATCTGTAAAACAAAAAATTAAATCTAAACCAAATAAGAACACCAAAAAACCCCATCTCTGCTTCTTACTAGCTAATCCTGAAAAGGATCTGCATCAAAACCAAGGATCCAGTTTTATTAAGTAGAGGTTCCTAAAAGATGAAGGGAACTCCACAGACTGCTGTGGGTGACTGTGTACTACCTGGAAACAGATCTCCATCTCTGTTGCTACTGGTAGGATCACATTCAAGGTCGTTTATACTCAGGATTTATTATTATTTTAATCCTTCTTATTAAAAAATATTTCCCTATAAAAGAAATGTCATCTCTATGTTGTCAATCTTTAAAGAAAATATTGCTAATTGGAATTCTTGATTCATAGCTGGCGAGAAACTTCAAGTAGACTACAGAGTGAGGGGCTTTGTTCTCTTTCCAAGCTCCCTTAATTTTCCCTGTCTTACCTCAGTAGCATGTTAACATTTTCAAAATTTGGGTGATGGCTATACAGAATTCTTTGAACTCTTTGTAGTTCCTTTCTCCCCCCTTACTCTTTCCCTTCCATTCCCCCTCCTTCCTTTCTTCCTTTATTTCTTGGCAGTTTTACTCAATATATAGTTCTTGTAACCCTACTATATGGCCCAAGTTGGCATTGAAATTTGTGATCTTTCTGCCTCTGCCTGGCTATTTTTCTAACTTTTGTATAACTCTGAAATTATCTTAAAATTTCTCAGGTTGCCCAAATTTTGTCTGATTTCGCTGTTTTTGTATAGCTACATTTTCTGAATTGAAACATTTCCTCCTGGAGGGTGGCTCATAAGATCTAGGGAGCCAACAAAACTTACAAGTCTCTGTAAGCATAGAAAGTTGGGATTCCCAAGGCCTCTCCTCCAATGTTATAAAAGCCGTATCAGTGGTTGGGGAGAGGAGACTAATGGAAAAGGGAATGAAAGTCTGACAGGGAGTTCTAGAGATACAGCTTTTTCAAATCTTTATCTCTGTTGGGGAGGGCTTTTCAGTGATATAGCTGCCACTGAGTCATCCATACTCCTGTAAGTAACCCCTCATCCGTGGACTGGTAAGAACTTAGTAAACTCATTGGTTTACTAAGCTAGAGTCAGGTGGAGTTCTTTCTTTGATCAACTGTCAATGTCCAATCTGGGGTGAGCAGACACATGTTTACATCTCCTCAGAAAAAGTAACATAGCACAGTTGGGTTCATGGACAGAAGCAAAGATGAGTTGAGAAGCGTTTGCACAGTCTTTGTGATGAGTGATAAGTCACGTAACCAAGGCTAAGCTGAGGATGGGGCATCCATACAGGCAATCCCAATAACTACCTTTTCTCCTTATGGTATGAGATGGTGTGTCTTCTTGTTGTGAGAATTGCTTGCTTCCTGTGATATGAGATAAGACATACAAGCAAGGCTGAGCCATTTGCAAGTGGAATGTCCCCGGGGAAATCCCAGGGTGGCCATTTCACTCTACATTATATAGGGTGTTGTAGCTCCTTGATAAATGGGGTCTATCTCACAAGTATGGGGATCCCTCTAAATGACTGATAAGTAGACTAGAGAATATATTGCAGTCCCTCACAGTAGCACATACCATGTGTTTGGATTGTAAACAAGCTGTGATGGCTCTTGCATGGCCTTTGCTGTTGTGGAGGATAAGACATGCAGTCTAGGGTCAGCTGTCTAAGCTTGCTCATGGAAGGGGAACGAAGTGGGAAAAAGACATATGGATGCTGTCTTCTTCATTAACCTCTGATTTGACAGGAAAAATAGAAAAAAGAAAGGATGAGACGGAGGTAAGTATTGGCTTACCATTTCTTACCCCAGAAAGGATGCAAAGGAAAGAAAGTACAGATCAAGACTGTACAAAAGAACCCCCCTTAAAATAAAAAGACTTGGAACCCATGGGAAGAGGTGTATAGAGGAAAGAAAGAGAATTAGGCAGACAGAAGAGAACCCTCAGGTTCAACTTGGAAACATAATTTTAAAAAATTGTTCATTTATTTTATGTGTGTGACTGCTTAGACTGCATGTTTGTAAATGCACTACATGCATGCAGTGCTCACAGAGGCCAGAAAAGATTGTCGGGTCCCCTGGAACTGGAGGTCCAGACAGTTATTAGCTACCATGTGGGTGCTGGGAAAAGAACCCAGATCCTCTGCAAGAACAGCCAGTGCTCTTAACTGCTGAGCCATCTCTCCAACCCCCAGAAAAACTTTTTTTATTACAAGTTTTAATGCAGAGGAAGGGAAGTATGTGATTTGTCATGCTTGCAGGGGCATTAATAATGCCACAGGACAGGATAATTAGGTGAATGATAATTAGGAAATACCTTGTATCTGAACTGCTTAAATTGGGGAAAACTTTTTTTTTTTCAGTTGAGAATAAAAATGAATTTTATTTTAAAATTCAAAATTAGATAAAAATATCCAGCAATTATATTCTAGGAATTCCAAGTGTATAATTCAAATAAATGAAAA
>NW_008334762.1:405338-414351 GCF_000622305.1 Nannospalax galili | reverse complement strand
TCAGAAGTTTTCAGACTTTCTCCTTAGGTCTGGAATCTTCTAAGAATGCTTTTGGCCTTAGGAACTTGGGTGGCACTGACCTGAGACCCTTGCCGTGGCTGCGCCACGCAGGGACGCAAAGGCAGATGGGGAGGGAAGAAGCCCCAAGATTTCCTAGGGAGTGTATTGAGTAGCTTGGTTGTACTGGATGCAAAGGATCAGGGAGAGTAAAGGTAAGCCTCGGAGCCCCAGAAAGAGGCTGGCGGGTGTTGCAGGACCAGGGAAGTAGAGGGAGATGAGG
Source organism: Nannospalax galili (assembly GCF_000622305.1). Lineage (NCBI taxonomy): Eukaryota > Metazoa > Chordata > Mammalia > Rodentia > Spalacidae > Nannospalax > Nannospalax galili. The sequence continues at coordinate 414,071 of NW_008334762.1, read as the reverse complement.
GCAGGGCCAGGACCAGAAGCGGTGCTCCTGGAGCCCAAGAAAGGGACTGAGTTGCTCTGGGAAAGAAGGGGCAGGAAGCAGTATTGGTTCCCCAGGTGGCTGGGGCCCCGGGGCTAGGAATGGCGCAAGGCTCAAACTAGGAGTATAGAACGGCGAGGCGGGGGGGGATGGAGGGGTGAATCTGGCTTAGGGAGTCCCGGCGCGGAGAGCTGCGCTATAGACTTACCCCAAGAGGCCTGCGGATAGTAGTGCAGGCTAGGAGAGTTAGCCGGGGGTGCAGGCCCAGGGAAGCAGAGAGAGGTGAGGGCCGGGCCAGGACCAGAAGTGATGCTCCTGGAGCCCAAGAAAGGGACTGAGTTGCTCTGGGAAAGAAGGGGCAGGAAGCAGTATTGGTTCCCCAGGTGGCTGGGGCCCCGGGGCTAGGAATGGCGCAAGGCTCAAACTAGGAGTATAGAACGGCGAGGCGGGGGGTGATGGAGGGGTGAATCTGGCTTAGGGAGTCCCGGCGCGTGGGCGCGGAGAGCTGCGCTATAGATTTACCCCAAGAGGCCTGAGGATAGTAGTCGGGAAAACTTTTAAATATAGAATCAAAGAGCTTCTTAGTCCAGTTTGTAAGGCGTGGGACATAGCCCAATAGGATCAGTCTGAGTACCTCAGGTGCAAAGAAACTGAGTAATATCACTACCCATCTTTCTTTGAGCCAAAGGCTGCATACCTGGGGCAGTACAAAGGAAATCTCTCCCTGATGGGCTGGATCACACAGCTATTGGAGACACTTGATTACCATGGGTTGAGGTCCCATGAATATAAGGAAGATGACAGAAGATGAACAGGCATTACTGAGGGAATTAGACATGGAGAGAGGAAGTGTTTGATGCCCAGGTCATTGGACTGTGTTCATAAGAGAGTTATGAAAGATTTTGATTCAGAGGGGCCACAGGACTGTCCCAGGGTTTTTGGTAGTTTTGCTAAGTACCACAGAAATTAATATGTGATCTGGTAGATCTGAATTATTTAGACTAGAATGTACATCAGATTCGTAAAGTGCTAAATCAACCAAGCGGGGGTTAGTGAGGGAGAAAGCAAACAAAGGAGCCTTTCTGGGCCACTAGAAAGCAAATGTGGCAAGTTTGTGTCAAGCTGGAGTTCCTAGGAGAAAAAAATTAATAGGAAAAACAAATACTGTAGTAGTGAACTTCTGGAAGGCCTCAAAGCTTGATCAACAGTTCACAGAAGACAAAAAAGATTTTTAAAAAAGTGCAGATAAAAAGAAGTGAATAAATTTGTCCTAGGAGTAGGTGGTTATTCTGCCAGAGTGTGCTGTATATTTATCTCCCCTACAAAATAGCATATTGAGACTAGAGATTGTCCATGAATCCCAAAGCCATTTTAGCAGCCAGCTGTGGCCCAATGAGAAGGCAAGGCCCACAGAACTGTCCTAGAGCCTGTCAGAACAGGGGAGCCATCTCCATTGACAGGCATGACAGGTAAGAGTGTGGCCTCACTTCCCCTTGAGACTGATCTGGGCTGCACAAGGCAAGTCAGTCCCATCGAGACTATAGAGGGTAGGGAGATGTGCTGAAGCTCATGGCAACAGCTACAACTTAAGATGAAGAGACAGGATGGCTCCTGGAAAATGACCATGCTACCAGTACAGAGGGCTAGATGGGGTAGTGTCCCCCATACATGCCATTATGTCCAGGATTGCTCTTTGACAAAATAATTGATACAAGTAATGAGGTTTTTTTTTTATGCTGTATTTGACCTTGTAAATGTTTCATTTTTAGTGCCCTCTTAGTTGTCTTAGAGCAGTTGACACTTGTTTTGAGCTGACAGCCATTGAGCTTCAGAGATCCTGTTCAAGTTCTGCAAAAAAGACTTATGTAATGAGAACCCTTGAGTTTCTTATAGATATTGGAAAGCACCTGGAAGAACAGCAAAAATAGCAGCTGAGGAGTTTGAAGGCACTCTGCATGAGTGGAACTGGAACTCTCAGAAGGCAAAGGTTGTTGAAAAAAATCCAAGAGCCAGTGGTGGACTACCTCCTTATAATTTCTTGGCAGGGAGGCCTCCAAGACCCCACACACCATACACATTATTGTCATTGCTGTTAATTGCATATCACAAGTAGAGGATAAAATCCTATAGCTGAAGACACAGCATATTTTGGTTGTAGGATATGGAGGGGTCAAGCTTTGACTGAGCTGGAAGCTTCCTCCCTGCTCAATGGTGTCCTCAATGCCAGAAGGTGTTATGCAGACTGTTGGAAAAACTATCACCAGCAATCATTGTGATAAAACAGTGACCAAAACCATTTGGAGGAGGAAAGAGTTTGTTTGGCTTACAGCTCATATTCCATCATTGAGGGAAGCCATAGGAACTGGCAGGAACTGAAGCCAAGACCAGGAAGAGATGCTGCTAACCACTTGCTTCCCTGATTTGATCAGTTACTTTTCTTATATAGCCTAGGCCCTTGTGCCTAGGCATGGCACCACCCACAGTGAGCTGGGCTCTTGTAGATCAATTAGCAATTAAGAAATACCCTCACAGACATGACCACAAGCAATTCTAGTGGAGGAAATTCCTCAACTGAGGTTCCTTATTCCTAGGTGACTTTAGTTTGTGTCAAGTTGACAAAAACTAACCAGCACAACTGACCCCTGGCCAGCTTGGTACACAAACATACCACTATAAGTCATAACTTTTCATTTCTTGTCCTCAAGATCTCATGTCACTGTCTCAATGTAAAACACAATCCCAACTTACAACAGTCCCACAGTCTTTTAAAAATTCTATTACTTAAAAGTTCAATGTCTCTTTAAAATATCAAAGTCTCTTAATTGTGGACTCCTATAAAATCCAAAACAAGTTACACACCCACTTATTACAAGAGAGAACCAGGGCACAGTTACAGTCAGATCAAAACAAAACCAAAAATCCAACAGCATAAATCAAATCCTATAGCTCAGTGTTTGACATCTGGGACTCAATCATGACATGTTCCAAAAGCCTTTGGTAGCTTCACTTCTCTGTCTCTGCCATCTCTAACACACTCCATTTGTCTTCTAGAGACTCCGCTCCACACTTCCCATTGTCCTTGACAGATGTCCCATAGTACCGGCACTCCAGTATCCTAGGATCTCCACTTTAACTGAGGCTGCACCTCTCCTGGCCTCTCATGGTATCAAATCTCAGCATTTCTCCATGACCCCTCCGGTCCTGGGCCTTCCACTCAACTGAGGCTGCACCTTCTCCAATGACCTCCTGGTCTCTCTGCAGGGACTCCAACTCTACCACGTGATGCCAAAGTAACCAAATGCAATGGCAATAGCCAGTACTCTCTGAGGATCTATGGGATCTCTCTGGTCAATAACTTCAAAAGAGGGAGTCTATTCTGGCATTGGGATTTTCATTTGCTAGCCTGTGGTGCCTATTAGGGTCATTGAATCCCTGTTGTAGGGTAACTACTTTTAAACTCTTTTCTATTGTATATGCAGGTATTGAGAGAGACTTCTACATTAGGTTTCCAAATGACATTTTCTTTTCTTTTCTTTTCTTTTTATATTGTTTTGAGACAGGGTCTCCTTGTAGCTACAGCTGGCCTGGAACCAAATGACATTTTCAAAAGGCCTTCAGTGTTAGTTATCCATCCTCTTACTCCCTGTTCTGCCCTACCCTCCTATTCCCCACCCCATTAAACCCATCCAGTCTATTATTCCCCTTTCCATTTATAATATTGAAGTCTATCTCCCCTCCCATGAACCACTCTCCTTGGTCCCTTTTTTGTTTCCTGATTGCTAAGGATTTTCTAATTGAAAACACCTATCTAAAGATTCAAAACTAGCAGACATTTATAAGAGAAAACATGCAACATTTGTCTTTATGGGTCTCAGTTACCCCACTTAGGATGATTGTTTCCAGTTCTATTCATCTACCTGCAAATTTCATTTTTCTTAACAGCTGAAAAATATTCCATTGTGTACGTGTGCCATACTTTCATTATTCATTCATGAGTTTATGGACATGTAGGTTGTTTCCATTTCCTGGCTATTATGAAAAGGGCAACAATGAATATGGAGGAATAGGTATTTCTTTAGTAGGATATAGAGGGTTTTTTTTTGGTATATGCCCAAGAATAGTATGGCCAGATCATGTGGGACATCTAGTCTTAGCTTTTGAGGTTCTTCCACACTAATTTCCTTAATGGTTTTGCCAGTTTGCATTCCCACCTGCAGTGAATAAGTGTTTTCTTTCCCCACATCCTTGTCAGCATTTGTCATTGTTTTGCTGGATCTTTGCTATTCTGACAGGGGTAGGATGAAATCTCAAAGTACTTTTAATTTGCATTTCCTGATGGCTAAAGATATTGAACATTAAAAAAAATATTTCTCAGACATTTGTCTGAGAACTGTTTCATCATTTGAGAACTCTGTAATTCCTCGCCCAATTTTTAATTGAGATGTTTGTTATTTTGATGCTAATTTTTAGTTCTTTGTATATTCTAGATAATTACCCTCTGTCAGGTCTATAGATGGTAAAGACTTTTCCATTCTGTAGTCTGCTTCTTCACTTGAATAATGGTGTCCTTTGCTGTACAGTTTTTTGGTTTCATGATATCCCATTTGTCAACTGTTGGCTTTAATGTCTGTACTATTCAGATCCTGTTCAGAAAGTCCTTTTCCGTGCCATCAAATTCCAGTATATTTCCTACTTTCTCCTCTATCAGATTCAGGGTATCAGGTCTTGTGTTGAGGTCTTTGATCCATTTGATGTTGAGGTTGTGCAGGGTGAGAGACAGGGATCTAGCTTCATTCTTCTATTATAGCTATCCAGTTCAATCAGCACCATTTTTGAACCTGCTGTCTTTTGTCCAATGTATGTTTTTGACCCCTTTGCCAAAATTCAGGTGACTGTATGTCTGTGAACTTAAATCTGGGTCTGCAGTTCTAGTCTTCTGATAAATGTGTCTTTTATGTCAGTACTATGCTGTTTTTATTACTATAGCTTTGTCATATAGTTTGAAATCAGGGATGGTGATGCTCTGGCATTCCTTTTATTGTTAGAGGTTATTTTAGCCATCCTGGATTCTTTTGTGTTTCCATATGAAATTCAAAATTACTTTTTTTCAATTTCTGTGAAGAACTGTATTGGAATATTAGAAGAACTGTGTTGAATCTGTAGATTACTTTGGCAGGATGGCCATTTCATAATATTAATCCTACCAGCCTATGAGCATGTGAGGCTGTTATTGCGTGCGGCAGGTTTCGCGCTGCTGGGCGGGTCCCTGGCTCTCTGCAGCTGCCGGGTGCTGGGAACTACAGATTGGGCGTGTATGCGACGGCTCTGGCGAGTGCAGACTCTGTGCCAAGGCAGGCTGCCGGGCGCTGGCGACTCTGCGGATCGCTGCAAGCTGCAGGGTGGGCTGCGCCAATCTGCAGGGGCCTCAGGCTAGCTGTGGAACGCTCTCACTGTGCTCGTGGGTCGTTCGCCACCGAACCACGAGGGTGGGGGAGGTGCAGGAACGGCGAATGCAGAATCTTCACGAGTGATTGCTGATGGGGGACAGCTCCTCCGGGGAGACTGAATCATAGGCTGGTTGCAGGTGCAGTGAGACACAAATCAGCTCAGTCGGATGATCTCAGTGATACAGCTCCAGTTTATTAGGGTGAAAACTAGAAGATTTATAGTGTGGAGGCAGTAGCAAAAGCCTCAGCTGATAGGTGCTCTGTAGGATGCTTTATTTACATGAGGCGGTGGGCTTCTATGCTGTCAGACAGTGCCTGATTATAAAAAACCTTGTAGTTTCTATGCCAGAGGTCATGTATCTGTGGCGGCCACTTCAAAGGTGAGTCAGGAAGAAAGTAGGAGGTGCCCTGCTGAAAATGGGAGTCTCTTCATTATGCGTCGAGCCAGCTCGTGGCTATCCGGACATGAAGAGACTGCGACCCAAACAGCAGGGGTCCCCAACATCTCCCCCTGTTTGATTTAAAATGGAGAAGTGCCATCACAAGCCCTAAGGGCCAACTCATCTTATCTAGGGAGAATCCAAAGTCTGATAATTGACCATGGCCTGTTTTGTAGTGATTTTAGCAATGGCAGTAATTTGTCAGCAGAGAAATCTTATAAAACAGTGAGCAAGCATCAAAGTAATACACAGTATGACCAGGGGGCTAACACGGGGTAGGAGCCATGAAAACAAGGGATTACTAAACTAACCTAATTGTTTGGTGGGTTAAAATCTTAAAAATAGATCATTACAAAGTTTTTGGAGAGTGTTAACATCAGTTTCAACAACATTTGATTCATTTACAAAGAAACAGCATTCCTTTCCCAATACCACACATGTTCCCCCATGTTCAGCAGTTGTTAATTCCAGTATTCTTCTGTTGTGGAGCACAACCCTGGCGAGACAGTTCATTTGTCGTTAGAGAGATTCCAGGCTGTCAGTCGTGGATGCCATTGCCTGGTCCAGCTTGTCTTGAAAATCTCCTGCCAGGTGCTGGGCTAGCACAATTGTCGCTGTAGCAACGCCTCCAGCACCCAGGGAAAGTGCAAGTCCGATCCCTACCAGGAAAGGGATGAAGATTTCTCTCCGCTGGCAGCTGTGTAGGAGGAGAGCAGCTTTTTTTTTTTTTCTTCTTTTCAAGTAGGTGCACCTGGGATGTAATCATTACTGGTACACAAAAGGTGGACAAAGAGAAATTAACACAGTTTTGGGCTTTTCCTTTGCATCATATGAAAGGAGGAGGGGCGACGTGTGCTGTACTGGAGAGAGTATTGTTAGTGAGGCATTTGTAATGAGTAGGCTCACTCTTGCTGGAAATGCAAATTGAATACTTAGCCAGTTGTTTGAATAAGGGGATATCCATTAGATGAGAGTCAGTGAAATCTTTTTTTGTTCCTGGGTAGAGAAGGGTGGTATTAACTGGTACTGCTGTCAGTAAGGTCTATTGCTGGATGCACAAAAAAAAGCAGTTAGACATTGGGGTAGGTGGTGAAGGGAAGAAAGTTAGCAACATACTGAATGTACTTGCTCCGGGACATAGTTGATCTTATCTGGTCCTCTGTTTGTCTTTCCTGTAAAATAATATTATGAGTTAGCACAGACTTAGCTGCAGGTACAAGCTGTCGAGAGATATGAAAGTCAGCTGTAGGGTACCTAGAGAATGCACCTGAGTAGAACTTTTTTATTACTCCAATACGCCAGCGATCATCCCATGGATCTGATTTTTTTTTCCTTGAAATGTCTCTCTGACATAAAATCTCTAGAACATGGTATTAGGGAGAGTGGGGGCTGGCTGAAGCGTTGCTGTTAAGCAGGGTAAAGACAGCCATGAGGATGACAGAGAAAGAAGCTCTGGGGGGGATTAAGGGTGAGTGGATGGGGGACATCCAGGATAGGTTTAAGGGGCCTAACAGTAGTAGGCGTTATTTCAGTCCCCAGGAAGGTAATGGGGGGAACTGATTGTATTTTATTTGTGGCTATTATAAAACCTTTTGTTTCTAGGGTGTTTATCATAGCATCTTTTAGGTTTTTTGTCTTGTTTGAACCCTCCCCTTTACTATTTTCTGGTGCTTGTAAGCTTTCTTCGATCTTAGGTGGGTTTCCTAAGCATTGTTGGATGGCTGCTATTATGGGGAGAAAGGAAAGGGGGAAATTATGTCTTTCCTGGATTTCTTTTTTACGAGCCAGATATACAATGTTAGTCCAGACCTCTGGATCAGAAATGTCTGCTGACAGGATCCAGGGCGCAAATTGAAATACTTCATTCCAAAATTTTGAGATTTCCTTTTGGGAAATCTTAAGTGCTCTTGATTTAAGTAGGGCTCTAAGGGAGCGAATTTGGAGGTTTTTTGGCGTGATGCTGAATTACCCATTATAGGAAAGAAGTGTGGTCAGTGGCGTTCAATGTTCCTGGGGCAGTCAGTCACCAGGGGATTGATACTTTCTGACGAACACAAGCCTAGCTGCAGATTTAAGGGACTGGCAACCGTTCTTGTGACTTTTAACTGGTTGCTGGGTTACCAGATTTTTATGATAGTTGTAAAGGTTATTGCCTACACCCAGTTGGGCTGTTGGGGTCCAGAAAGAGGACGGGGGCCTTCGGCCAATATCAGGGAGTTGCCCCAACAGAGAGGCTTCAGTTGCCCACAAACTGTATCCAGACCCTCGTGAAGGTGTTAACCGAAAGTAAAGCAAAGAGAGAAAGACTCCACCCGACCTTTTTTTTTCAATCTATTGGGCAGGCCTATTTAATCTATTGGGTAGGCAGGCAATGCTCCAATAGTCACCCAGCCTGTTTAGCCTAAGCCTGAATGCCCCGAGGCAAGATAACAATATGGATAAGGAAGTTTATCTGCTCTCTTAAATTCAATGCTCTGTTGAATTCAATGTGTGTGAAAAATCCCTGTACCATAGAACTTTGGGGATTCCTTGTTTCTAGGGGTGTTGTCCAAGATAGAAAAGGAAAGGGGGGGGAAATGCTGAGTCTTAGGGGAACAGTCCTGAGACCTGAAGCTCATGGGGCATTCCTAACTACTCCAGAGGACAAGTCTGACCACAAATTTCAGAGAACCAGTGACTGCTCTAAGAGCATTTAACTAGTTATTGCATAACCAGGTTTTGCATTAGAGAGACAAGATAGGAGGTCTTTGTCGACACCTGGTGGGTGTCCCTTCAGAGGACTAGGAGCCTTCGACTAACATCAGGGAGTGGCCCTGATCAGAAAGCTT
>NW_008334762.1:364189-405299 GCF_000622305.1 Nannospalax galili | reverse complement strand
GGGAGACAAAGGAAAAAGAGATTTTTGATGCTCTCCTGGTGGGAGAGATGCTCACATGTCCCCCTGAGTGGGCGGACTCTCCACTCCTGATAGGAGAAAGGGGTTGCTGATGCCCTTCTGATGGAAGGGATACTCATGAATTCTGCGCGTTCCAGGAGCCGCACGTTCGGGCGCCAGCTGTTGTTGCATGCAGCGGGTATGGCCATGGGTTTCGCACTGCAGGGCGGGTCTCTGACTCTCTGCAGCTGCTGGGTACCGGCTCTCTGTAGATTGCTGCAAGCTGCCGGGTGGGCTGCGCCAATCTGCAGGGGGCTCAGGCTAGCTGCGGAACACTCTCACTGTGCTCGTGGGTCGTTGGCCACTGAACCACGAGGGTGGGGGAGGTGCAGGAATGGCAAACACAGAATCTTCGCGAGTGAGTGCTGACAGGGGACAGCTCCTCTGGGGAGACTGAATCACAGGCTGGTCGCAGGCGCAGTGAGACACAAATCAGCTCAGTCAGATGATCTCAGTGATACAGCTCCAGTTTATTAGGGTGAAAACTAGAAGATTTATAGTGTGGAGGCAGTAGCAAAAGCCTCAGCTGATAGGTGCTCTGTAGGATGCTTTATTTACATGAGGCGGTGGGCTTCTATGCTGTCAGACAGTGCCTGATTATAAAAAACCTTGTAGTTTCTATGCCAGAGGTCATGTATCTGTGGTGGCCACTTCAAAGGTGAGTCAGGAAGAGAGTAGGAGGTGCCCCGCTGAAAATGGGAGTCTCTTCATTATGCGCCGAGCCGGCTCGCGGCTATCCGGACATGAAGAGACTGCGACCCAAACAGCAGGGGTCCCCAACATGAGGCCTTTCCATCTGGTATGTTTTTCAATGTCTTTCTTGAATGCCTTAAAGTTATTTTATTATACAAATCCTTCCCTTCCTTGGTTGGGTTTATTCTAAAATAGTTTATGTTTCTTAAGCTATAATGAGTAGGATTGCTCCCCTGACTTCCTTCTCAGTATTGTTGTCCTTTGTATATAGGAAGGCTACTGATTTATATCCTGCTACTTTATATCCTGCTACTTTGTTGAACATATTTATTAGCTCTAGGAGTTTTATGGTGAAGTCTTTTGGGTCTCTTATGTATAGAATCATATTATCTGCAATTAAGGATACTTTGACTTCTTTTCCAATTTGTGTCCCCTTTGTCTCCTTCTAATGTCTTATTGCTCTAGCTGAGAGTTCAAGCACTATATTTAATAGGACTTGAGAGAGTGGACATTCTTTTCTTATTCCTGATTTTAATGAGAATACATTTTTTTTCTCCACTTAGTAGGATGTTGGCTGTGGGACTGTTGTATATTGCCTTCATTATATTGAGCTATATCCCTTGTATCCCTAGAGTCTCCAAAACTTATATCATGAATTGATGTTTGAGTTTGTTCAAAGGCCTTTTCTGATGGGATGATCATGTGCTTTCTGTCCTTGAGTCTGTATATATGGTAAATTACATACATTGATTTATATATGCTTATCTCTGGGATGAAGCCAACTTGATCATGGTGGATAAATGCTTTTAATGTGCTATTGTATTCAGTTTGTGAGTATTTTATTGAGATTTTTTGTGTTTATGTTCATCAGAGAGACTGACCTATAATTTTCTATTTTTTGGGGGGGGGTCTTTGTTTTTGACATCAGAGTAATACTGGATTCTTAGAAGGAATTTTGGAATGTTCATGCCTTTTCTATTTTAGGTGATCATTTGAGGAGTGTTGGTATCAGTAATCAGAGTAATACCGGATTCTTAGAAAGAATTTTGGAATATTCATTCCTTTTCTATTTTAGGTAATAATTTGAGGAGTGTTGGTATCAGTTCTTCTTGAAGGCTTGGTAGAATAATTCTGTGCTGAAACTCTCTGGTCTTGGGTTCTTTTTAGTTGAGAGATTTTTAAATTACTGCATCTATCTTGGTAGTTATTATGGGTCTGTTTAAATTTTTATGTCACTTTGATTTAACTTCAGTAGGCTGTACATACCTAGAAATTTGTCCATTTTTTTTAGATTTTCCAGGTTAGTGGAATATAGATTTTTAAAGTATTCTTTATGGCTATCTGAATTTTCTGTGTCTATTGTAATGTTTCCCTTTTCCTCTCTGAGTTCATTAATTTGATTCGCTTCTCTTTCTTCTGGTTAATTTGGCCACGGTTTTGCCAATATTATTAATCTTTTCAAAGAACCAATTCTTTGGGTTGGAGAGTTGGCTTAGTGGTAAGAGAACTAGTTCCTCTTGCAGCTGACCTGGGTTTGATTCCAGCACCCACATGTCAGCTAACAACCATCTATAACTCCAATTTCAGGGGATTCAATGCTCTTTTCTGACCTTGGTGGACATTGTACAACATGGGTGCACTTACAAAAATGCAGGCAATTTACTCATATGTGTAATATTTAAATAATAAAAATTTTCAGCAAAGAACTAACTCTTGATTTTGTTAATTCTTTGTATTGGTTTCCTTGTTTCTGTTTCATTAATTTCATTAATTTCTATTTATCTCTTCCTGTGTACTCTTTTTAAATGTTGTTTGTTCTTGTTTTTCCAAGGCCTTCAGGTGCTTCATTGGCATTATTATAAGATGTCTCTAATTTTCTGATGTAGGCACTTAGCACTATTAATTTTCCTCTTAGGACTGCTTTCATTGTGTACTATAGATTTTGATATATATTTTGATTTTTATTTTCATTCAATTCTAGAAATTTCAAATTTTCCTTCTTGATTTCTCCCTCCATGAAATTTTCATTCAGTAGTGTGTTGTTTAGTTTCCACAAGTTTGTATATTTTTTTTCACATTTCAATTGTTGATATCTAGCTTTATTACTTAGTGGTCAGATAGAATTTAGGATGTTATTTCAATTCTCCCAAATTTGTGAATTTGTGGAGACTTGCTTTGTATCATTTCTTTTTCCTTTGTATTTTCATATGTGGCAACTTTGGAGAAAGTTCCATGGGCTGCAGAAAAGAAACTGTGTTCTTTGGTGCTTAGGTGGACTGTTCTGTAAATTCAGTTAGGTCCATTTGATTTATCATGTCATCTAACTCCAAGGAGTCTGTTTAATTTTTGCCTGACTGATTTGTCTATTGGTGCCACTGGGATATTGAAGTCAATCAGTATCACTGTGTTGGAATCAATGTGTGATTTTAGATATAATAGAGTTTCATTTATGAAATTAGATGCTCCTGTGTTTGGTGTGTATATATTTAGAATTGTAATATCCTGTTGGTGTATTTTTCCTTTAATGAGTATGAAGTGACATTTTTCATTTCTTGTGATGAGTTTTAGTTTGAAGTCTATTTTTTCAGGTATTAGAATAGCCATACCTACTACCTACTTGCTTTCTAGTTCCATTTGCTTGGAGTACCTTTTTCCATCCTTTTACCCTAAGGGGTATCTATCTATCATTGGTGGTGAGGTGTGATTTTTGGAGGCACCAAATCAATGGATCCTGTTTTCTAGTTAAATAAGTGCATTTTATTTTAAAAACTGAGATTTTAATATTAATATTGATGTTTATTATTGGCCAAAGTACATTAATTCCTGTTACATTGGTATTCTATTGCTGTTTTCTTAGACTTCTTTTGGTTAACTGTTCTGGCATTATTTATTTTTTGTGCCTTCTTGAGGGTGTTTAATCTTTTCAGAGTAAACTCTTTCATTGAGTATTCTCTGTAGAGTTTGTCTCCAAGTATATAAATTCCTCAAATTTGTTCTTATCATAAGAAGTTTTTATTTCTCTTTCAATTACAATGGGTAGTTTTTCTGGGAATAGTAGTCTGGACTAGCATGCATGTTCTTATATGACTTTTAGGACATCAGTCCAATTCTTTCTGGCTTTCATAGTCTCTATTGAAAAATCAGTTGTTATTCTACTGGGCCTGACCTTATACATGCAGTTCTCAACATCTTTTCTTTCTTCTGTAGATTTAGTGTTTTGACTATTACACAGTGTCGGAATTTCTATTCTGGTCCTGTCTATCTGATGTTCTATATGATTCTTGTACTTGTATAGGTACCTTTTCCTTAGATTTGGGAAGTTTTCTTCTACCATTTTGTTAAAAATATTTTCTATGCCTTTGACCTGGATTTCTTCTTCTTCTATACTTATGATTCATAGGTTTGGATGATTCATAGGTTTGGCCTTATTATAGTATTCCAGATGTCCTGAAGATTCCTGGATTATTTTAGATTTGACATTTTCTTTGATTAGTTGATTTATTTTCTCAACCTTATCTTGAAGATCTGATATCCTCTGTTCCATTTCATCCAATCTCTTTTTGATCTCTTAGCTTTTTGTTTGAGTTCCAGAGTTTTTAATTTCAAATTTTCTTTAGAGATTCTCTTTAGTTATTTCATCCAACTATTTGTGTTTTCACGGTTTTCATTCAATCTTGTATTCATATTCTTTATGAATTCCTTGAACATATTTATAATTGCTATTTTAAAATCACTGTCTTGTGAATGAGATATGTTGGGGCTGCTCATTTCTGGGGGACATATATTATCTTGGTTATTCATGTTGATGGGTTTTTGCAATGAGATCTAAGCATCTGGATTTGAGTTTGTGGTGTTTCTTGGTATGGATAGCTGATCTTGTCTTTGTTGAGTGGGTGTTTGTATCTTTGTTTGCTGTTTCTCCAACTTGTCAGGCACTTGGTGTTCAGTATTGGGGCTACTTTGTGTTGTGTGAATGGAGTGTAAGAAGTGGTCTCAGTTTAGTTGGGGATAGGTATAATTTTTGAGTCTGAGGTTCCAGGACAGACTCCATGCTGTCCTGGAGCAGCAGGATGGGCTGGTGGCTGCTAGGTAAGCAGGCTGGCAGACACGTTTGTGTTGATTTGGTTGGAGGGGCAGAGGTAATTCCAGTTCAGGGATAATCAAGAAAACATATTAATGTAACTCGTGATTGAGTCTGTCTGGGGTGATGTACTTGCTGCACAACTTCAGCTATGCCTGAGGGTATGTGGATGACTGCAAGGGTAGGTGAGTTTCTTTAAAATGGACCACGTTGGGCCAGTGTGAAGGCTGTATGACTCCAGCCTCGGGGACTGGGATGGTGAAATGAGAACACTGGGGCTGGAGTTCTCTGAAGGAGTGTGCAGTTCTAGGGTATGCAGAATGAGCTAGAAGCTATGTGCCCTGGGTGCTGAGCAGGTAGACAGAGAAGGCTGGTATTGGGGAGCTCACAGGTGTGACAGAACTCACGAAAGTGGCAGGACTCATGTAGTTATGGAATCTGCATACAGCTTCATAAGTGGAACAAGCAGTGGAATGCTGGGGCAGGGGAGGACTCAGATTTGGGGGAACTTGCAGGTCTGAGGTATGCAGAGTTGTGTAACCAAAGAAGGCCTGAAAGCTGAAATGGGGACATTGAGGGCAAGGGTTAGAGAACTCACTGGGTTGGGGTTAGCAACCCCCTCGTCTGGGGATACATGTAGGTCTGGTACATGCACAGATCTGTGTGACTGGGGTAAGCCTGAGAGCTGAAATGGCTGAGAAAATGCTTCACAGACATGGCCATAGGCAATTCCAATGAGGGAAATTCCTTAACTTAGATTCCCTCTTCCTGGGTGATTCTGGTTTGTGTGAATTTGACAAAAAACTAGCCAGTACAGGCCTATTGTGTTATGGCTCTTGAATGCTATATTACAAAATGCCAAGCAAGATGTACCTACTGGTGCAATAATGGCATGATAAGTATTAGAGCAACTAATTTAAGGCCTACTTCACAGAAGTAAACTCCCACTTGGCACTGTGAGCCATAGCAAAAGCCTGTGGCTGGGGAGGTGATAGGACCTGGGGTGGGGGTGGGGCACTGCTCTCATTTTGTTAAATGGATGTGATGTGCTGACCAAATGGTGATCTAAACATTTGTGTTTCTGTTGATAGATTACTTATGTGGTCAGCCTTCATCAGCCACACTGGGAAACTTCTTTGTCTACTGTGGGCAGTAGTTTCTACAGACTCATAACTAATCAAGTTCCTGAGAATAAGTGATGATTCTAAGGTATAGGGAACCAATGCTCAACCATACATGGGGAAAAAAAAAAAAAAAAAACTCCCACAAATCAGCTGGGTATCTATTTCACCTTCTCTAAGGCTCAGGGAACATTGCATAAGAGGATGCCAAAAGAATGTAAGTGCCAAAGGAAGGAGCAGGAGAGTATTGCATAACTATTTCCTCAAAATTGCAACATTCCATCCTAAATGGAGGAGGGAATCTCATAAGACTCAAGAAGCTAACATTACCTACAAGGCTCAAAAAGCTTAGAAAGTTACAAGAATCCTGTGGCAGTTTGAATGAGAATGCTCCCCCCCATAGGCTCCAATTATTTCCTTTTGTTTGTTTGTTTGGGGTGTGTGTCTATGTGTGTGTATTTTACTATCTCCCTTCCTTTAAGGCATGCTACACCAAGATGTTTCCTTTCTAGTTTCCAAGATTCTATAGATATTCCAAGTTAAACACACAAATTCAAAGATTCAAAGCTAGAGTCCACATATAAGTGTTTGTCTTTCTGTTTATGACTTATCTTGCTCAGTATAATTTTTTCCAGTTTCAGCCATTTATGTGAAAATTTCATAATTTGATTTCCTTCTAAACTTGAATAAAATTCTATGATATATATCATGTTTTCATTATCCAGTTTTCAGTTCATGAACACCTACACTGATTCTATTTCGTAACTATTGTGACTGGAACAGCAATGAACATGGATAAGAATGTATCTCTGTGATCAGGTAGAGTCCTTTGAGTATATGCTGTGAGTGGTATGGATGGGTCATATGGTAGTTCTATTTTTAACTGAACCAATTATATTCCCACCAACAGTAAAAAAAAAAAAAAGGCTGCTCTCTCTGCACATCTTTGCCAGCTTTTGTTTAATTTGATTTTGAGGGTCAGAGAGTTGGTTCAGTGGCTAAAGATACTTATACATAAAGCTGCTTCAGGTTTTAAACTGAGATATAGATTTATCCTTTGAATAATGTAACATCAAAAGCCATAAAAAGAAATTAAATTATGAAAGAACAGTAGTCTTTACTGGCATTTTTAATTGAAATCTCATAAAAGACCTAAACTAGAACCACTCAATTAAGTTGATGCTGAATTCCTGAGTGACAGAAACCGATAATCTGTGTTAGTTGTTTTAAACCACCAGGCATTAGGATATGTTGTGCAGAAATAGATGACTAACATGACACAAACAAAATGTAGCTTTGATGGAAATCGTGATATTACATGTTTGAGCAAAATGAGCAGGAACCAGACCACCCTTCAGTCCAAGTCTTTGCAGATATGAGTTAAGATTTGTTGTGGGGTTTCCAGAGCTAGACTTTTGTAATCTAGTAACAGGGCCTTCAATATTAATAGATTTGCAGGGGCAGACACCCTGATCTTAGATGTCTTAACAGACTAGACACATGTCCCCAAATGCCAACTAAAGAGATGATTAATAGTCAAAGGAAGAGAAAGGAGATTTAATCAATGTGACCACATTCAAAAATATCGATAAAGGGATTCAGTGTCCCCGTGTCTGTCTGTCTTCAGGACACTGACATTAGCTTTAAGTTTACACTGAGGTAAAAATTAGGGCAAAGGCAAAAGGCACACACAATTAAGCAGTCATGGTCAAGCGTTTGTCTGGTTGATAATTGTCTCAGTTCTGGTTCTGCAAGGTGGTTTGAAGATGTCCTTATTGTGTGAAGACAGTAGCCTAATTCCCATATGCAGATTATTTCTGTCCAGAGTGCAGCCTTGCCGTCCTAGATAGTTGTCTTCCTTTGGGTAATGGTCAACCCTTTGAGGCTGTGGCATTGCTTGAAGTTAGTTTTGGTTCCTTGTCATAAAGATGTTTATTAATTAATCCTGTTGTTCTTGGAAATAATGGTGACCTCAGATTTAAGACAAGGGCTGGAGACCTTCAGGTGCTTCTTGCTGGTCTGGAATAGGACACTGAAAAAAGAAAGTAAATGCTTAAAGGAAGGAAACAAGATAACAAATGAAGGCAGAGACACCAGGCTTTTATCAGCTTTCAGTTTCCTCATGGATCAAGTGATCAGTGCTTTTTTTTTTTTTTTAAGCAAAAACAGTTTCCAACTAACCAACTAACTCTTTTTAAAATATATATATTTATGGACTGGAGAGATGGCTCAGTGATTAAGAGCACTGGCTACTCCTGCAGAGGACCCAGGTTCAGTTCTCAGCACCCACATGCAGCTTACAGCTATCCATAACTCCAATTCCAGGAGATCCAACACCCTATTCTTGCCTCTGAGGGCATTGCACAACACAGGCACACTTACATATATACAGGCAATGCCTATTCAGCATTTTTCAGTTACGAATCTTCACACTTACTATTCTAGGGTTTACAGGAACCTCTTTATTCTAGAGCAAGAGAAAAGAAATAGATCAATGGTGTCATAAAACAATAATTTTCTTTTATTAGAGAGAAGTTGTAGCTTTACGTTATTTAGAATATTTGTAAATAAACCTTTTTTTAGACTTTTATTTTTCATTATGTGATGTAATGTGTGTGTGTGAGAGGGCTGGGGGTGTTTGAGTGTATGTCATGTGTAGGCAGGTGCCTGTGGAGCCAGAAGAGGGTGTTGGATCCCCTACATGGAGTTAGGTAGTTGTGAGTTGTCAGACTTGAGTGTTGGTTATTGAACTCCAATCCTCTGCATGAACAACATATGTCCTTAACTACTGAGCCATCTCACAAGCCCATTAAATAAATCTTTATGATAAATGGAATCCCTTGCATTACACTAATGATACCAAATTCTTCCAGTATACTCTCAATGTTCCAAGGAATGGTTCTCACCATTCAAAAAATATTAAACACCTTCTGTTCTAAGAACAAATCTATGAGGTCTTTATTACTGTCTCTGCCATTTTAGAGTGAAGCAACTGAGGCATATGGGAAACAAAATGTCACTCATCACAGACAGATGGGTTTTGGAACCTATGAACTTAAGAACTTCTCTCCCAAATCCCCAGGAGCGATTTCATATTTTAGGTGTGTCATTTCTAGGAAATCAGATTCATTCAGAGAACGACTAAGTTGGAAAAGTATTATTTATGATTTGGAGGCAGATTTAATATGGATCCCCTAGTCACACAGGGCAAGAAGCATATTGACTGTTGTCCAAAATAGAATTAATTATATTCACTAGCATATATAGGTGATTATGGACATTATTGTTATATGTAGTCGTCCCTTTAAAAGTAACTAGCATTGGGTGCCCTTGCTGCAGAGTGGAAGACTTGTAAACATGTAACTGGAAGAGCTGGTGTCATCTGAGAATCTAGGGCAGGTTTTAAATAGCTCCCAGGAACTAAGCTGATCTTCCCAAGGCCAAGTTATCAAAAATAGTTTCCTGGTTTGTGTGTTTGACCTTTCCTGGTCACAGAGGCTAGGCTTTGAAGGCTATTCTGCTTTTGACTTTCCGGAGGCAGAAATGAACAAACTCATGATATTCATGTATATGGACTACAATTGAAAAAAAATATAAATAATCTCAAACAGGGTGGTTTGATACAGTCTTGTGAGGCCCATGAAGTTTCATTAATTTGGGAGAATCACTTTTTCAACCAAATCTAAGATAGTCAAATAGGGCCTTAGTGCCACATTTTGCCTTTATCAATCAGAATATTCAGATAGAAATAGACACAACCATGAACAGAGAGGCTTCTTCTAATGATAATTTCAGAATCTTTACTATTGTTAACTTGTTCTACCTGAATTTTCCAATAATTTTCTGGAAGAGGCATCAGTACACTCTGATGACTCTGTTCCCTTCTTCCCATTAAGCCTAGTCCAGCATTTCTAAATCTGTTTAATGAACTTTCCTTTTAGAATGATCAAAGCCTGTATACAAAGCCAGTGATGATGAAGAAAAATGATTTCCATGTAGAAACCTTTAAGAAACAGTCTACAATACAATGCTTGAAGTCTTAGCTAGAGTGATAAGTCAAAATAAAGAAACAAAAATGACACATAGGAAAGGAAGAGGTTAAATTACATCACTTTGCAGATGACATGATCCTATATGTAAGAGACTCTAAATATTCCAACATAAAACTTTTAAACTTATTAAACACACTTTTAGCAAAATATCAGGTTACAAATCAACATACAAAAATCAGTAATTTTTCTATATAACAACAACTGGGTAAATTATCTTAGTCAGGTTGGCTTCTGAAAAAATAAAATACCAAGAATAAATCTAACCAAGAAGGCAAAAGACATCTACAATGAAAGTGTTGAGACACTAAAGAAAGAAATTGAAGAAGACACTAAAAGATGGAAATACTGCCTGTGCTCATGGATCTTGTGAAAATGGCTATGTTACTGAAATCAATCTATAGATTCAAAACAGTCCCCAATCAAAATCCTAATGACATTGTTCACAGAACTGCACAAACAATCCTAAAAATTTATATGGAAGCAAGAAAGACCTTGAATAGCCATGGAAATCCTTAGCAAAAAGAGTAATGCTGGAGGTATAAAAATGGATCTCAAATTTTACTACAGAGCCATGATAACAGAAACAGCACAATACTGGTACAAAAACCAGACACGTGGACCAATAGAATAGAATAAAGGATACAGTAATAAAACCACACAAGCTCTTGTTTCCTGTGCCTACTGGAAGATGTAGAGCTTAGCTTCCTCCTCCAGCCACCTCTGCCACCATGCCTCCCCGCCAAGATGCACTGTAATTCCCCTGGAACCGTAAGCTCAAACAAACTCTTCCTTTAATAAGTTCTTTTGGTCAGTGTTTCTATCACAGCAACAGAAAAGTGACTAATACAGTAATTGATACTAGAGAGTGGGCTGACCATGTGGGGTTTTGGAAAAATGTGGAAGGCTTTGGAAGTTTGGGCTAGAAAAGCAGTTGATTGCTGTAAGCAGAGCTTAATAGGCCAGTCTAGTAGACACCTGGGATAAAGTAGTGATGAGAACAATGTAGTTCCAGAGAGAAATAAGGACTTAAGCAGCAATTGGGATATTTTAGCAGAGTCTGGCTGGAGTCTGCCCAGAGCCAAAAAGTTTTCCTGAGGCTAAGTTGAAAATCCATGGACTAATTTCTCTGGTGGAAGAAATTTCAAGACAGCCTAATGTAAAAATAGTGGCGAGGCTATTAATGGTGAATATTATACAGATTTACAGTGAAAAAGAGCAAATGGGGGCAGAAATAAATACAGACTGTACAGTTTGGATTGAAAAAGAGCACTAGGAAGATTATGTTGGAGCCCTGGCAAGTGCTGGAGAGGATCCTTTTGATGAGGAGATTAAAGTGATTAAGGAGGGGCCTAGAGATTCAAACTTAAAAAATGGAGAGAGTGCCTCTAGGGCAAGACCACACCCAGTTAAGCTTCCAACTTGTGAAAGAAAAATGCTCCAGGAACCACTGAAGAGAAAAGCTTCTAAGATGAATAAAGCAGGCTGGAGTCCATCCCAAACTTGCAGTGAAACTTGGCAGTGTCGGGTCACCTGGTGCTGGCTTTAGAGGCATTAAAGATGCAAGAATGAAGGGGTCATCAGTTCTTCTTCCGTGGTTTCAAAGAGCTGCTGAGGCCAGGCAGCTTGTAGCAGGGGTTCCTCTGCAAAGAGAAGGCCCCCCTCAACCCAGGTGTGTCAAGTTGACACTAAAGCTATCCAGCACAATGGAGATCCCAAGAAGTTTGTGATGCCAGAGCTGTGATGCATCTGCCAAGAAGACCTGCACACAGGGAATTGTACCAGCATAAGAGAGAGATGTGTGTTGCACGCAGCAAAGCTAGAGAGGCTGAGCCATCTAAGCCCTTTGGAAATAAAGTCCCAGAAGTTGGACATTGAGCTCCTGGATTTGGTGTTTGCCCTGCTGGTTTTCGGTCTTATTTTGGTCTGGTATATCCTTACTATGCCTCCATTCTTCCCTTTTGGGATGGTAATGTGTATTTGGTTCCACTGTATGTTGGGAGTGTGTAATTTGTCTTTTGATTTTATAGAGGCTTACAGTTAAGAAATTTACCTCAGTCTCAGAAGAGACTTTAGACTGTGGACTTCTGAATAGTATTGAGACTGATAATGACTATGGGGACTTTTAAAGTTGGACTAAATGTATTTTGCATTTTATATGGTCATGAGCCTATGAGAGTCAGGGGGTGGACTGTGGTGGTTTGAATGAAAATGTCCCCCATAGGCTCCAAGTATTTGGACATTTTGTCCCCAGATGGTGGCACTGTTTTGGGAGGTTTTAGAAGGTGTGGCTATCCTGGAGGAAGCATGTCACTGGAGATGGGCTAAGAGAGTCCTTAAGCCTTACCAGACCTCCAGCTGCTCTCTTGTTTCCTGTGCCTTCTGGAAGATGTAGAGCTTTGCTTCCACTGCTCCTCCTCCAGTCACGTCTGCCGCCATACCTCCCTGCCAAGATGGACTGTAATTCTCCTGGAACCATAAGTTCAAATAAACTCTTCCTTTTATAAAAAATTAAAAATAAATAAATAAAACCACACAACTATAGCTATCTAATTTCCAAAAAAAGTTTAAAAAACTTATATTGGAGGAAACAGTTTTTACAAGAAATTAAAACTAGATTTCCATATGTACAAGAATGAAATTAGATTTATACCTTTCACCCTGCACAAAAAATAAATTCAAAATGGATCAAAGCCTAAACAACTAAAGCTTTGAAACTACTAGAGGAAAATGTAGGTTAAAAACACCTGAAAGAATGGGCTGAGGCTGACTTTGGGAAAGGATCCCGAGAGCACAGGAAATAATCCTAAAAACTGACAAGAAGAATCCCATAAAATTAAAGCACTTTTGGCCAGGCATAATTTTGCATGCCTTTAATCCCAGTACTCAGGAAGCAGAGACAGGAAGATCTCTGTGAGTTCAAGGTCAGCCTGGTCTACATATGGCATTTCAGGCCACCCAGGGCTACATAATGATACCCTGGTGCAAAATAAATAAACAAGAAAAGTTTATTCACAGCAAAGGAAACAATTACTCAAATGAAGAGACAATCTACAAAGTGGTAAAAAAAAATTGGCCAACTACAGTATACAAAGAATTATGAAAACTAAAACAAAGAATCAGATACTCCAATGAATAAATGGGCTAGTGAATAGACAGTTCTCAAAAGAAGAAATGCAAATGGCCAACAAATATTTGAAAAGTGTTAAACATCTTTAGCATCAGGAGTATACAAGTTAAAGCTTCTTTGAGATTACATCTCACTCTAGTTGGGATGGTAAGTAAACGAATGGCAACAAATGCAGGCAAGGATGTGGGGAAAGACAGACCCTTATCCATTGCTGGTAGGAATGTAAGCTTGTGCAGCCTATATGAAATCAATGTGGAGGTTCCTAAAAAACTGAAAATAGAACTACCATATAATCCAGCTATACCACAGGGTATGCACCCAGAGGTTTGTAAGTCAACATATCACAAAGATATATGTACATCCATGTTCATTGCTGCTTTGTTTACAATAGCTAGAAATAGAATCAGCCTATATGTCCATCAATAGATGAACAGATAAAGAAAGTGTGGTGCATATACACAGTGGAATTTTATTCAGCCATAAAAAAAATCATAACATTTCCAAGAAAACAGATGGAACTGGACATCCTTGTGTTAAGCAAAACAAACACAGAGATAAATATCATATATTGTCTCTCATATGCAGAATTTATATTTAAAATTCTCTATATAAAAGTATGTATTTGTGTTTGCATATGTGTATATGTGTGTGTATTTGTGTGTGTAGGTTGTGAAACTGGAAAGGGGTTCCTGACAGGGGAGGAAGAGATCTTAAGGGAGAGAAAAGAGAAGATAACTGATTGACTATGTGTGACATGAAAATAGCAGGGATTGTTGTCTGGGGAAAGGAAGGGAAGTATCCAGAGAACAGGGTAAACAGAGAGAAGTGAGGGAGGAGACAGGCAAGAAGCAAGGACCGTGGCACCTGTGTATGAAAATGCCCTAGTGTGAGGCTGGAAAGATGACTCAATGGCTAAGATCACTGGCTGTTCTTGCAGAGGAACCGGGTTCAATTCCCAGCAACCACATGGCAGCTAACAACCATCAGTAACTCCAGTTCCAGGGGATGTGACACTCTCTTCTAATCTCTGTGGGCAGTGTATGACATAGGTGCACCTACATACATGCAGGCAATACATTCATAAACATAAAATAATAGTAGATAAATAAATAAATATGTATATAAAGAAAATACCCTAGTGACATCACACTTTGTATTCTAATTTGAAAATATATTTTTAAAAGTCTTTAATAATAATAAACAAGAAATGAGGCCTAGTGGGAACTTTTAAGTCACGGGGGGTATGATCTAAGAGGAGATAAGGGGGCCCCAGCCTTTTCTTTCTTTCATATGCGGCCATGAAGTAACAGGCTTCCTCTGTTACACGCCCCTGCCAAGTTATACTGTCTTGCCTCAGATCCAAAGTAACAGGGCCAATTGATTGTAGATTGAAACCTCCCAAGCTGTAAGCCAAAATAAACCTTTCCTTTTTAAGTTTACTTATCTCAGGGATTTGTTGCAGTCATGCAAATTCTGATAAATCTGAGGCCTGTTATACTTAAATCATATAGAGTCATATTCTAGGTACTCATATTTACTCTACAAAGTTCTGCTCTATTGTACCTTTTTGCACATGAATTTTGCTTATTATGGATCCAATTTCAACTGTGTGGAAGCCTTTAATTCACTGCTGTGGACATTTCTACATTATTAAATTTTACTTTCTCTAAAGAGGAATCTGCTCCAACTCATCTTTTCGATAAGGCTGTAAGTCAATGAACTATGTTTGTTTACAGATCAAGTGCCAACTTTCTAGGACAAGCGTGTTATCACAGTAAGGAAGGATGTTATCTCAAACTTCCACTAATGCAAGAAAAAGAATGACTTTATTTTTAAACTACTCAGATTCTCTCTAACTTGATTTTCACAAAGTCCTAACCAGTACAACTAAATACAGCTATACCAAATGCTCAGAGCTAATGATATTGAAACCAAACAGTATTGTCTCATTTTCCCAAGTAATGGAAAATTTCAAGGCTAATTTCAAAATTGAAAAGGCATTATTAATCTTCTTTATTCCCTTTCACATCTACCATCTTTCTATATAAGTCTAGTTATAAATATCAACATATAAATAGGACCAACTATTGTTTAACAAGCAGAGGTTTTATCAATGGTTGTTTCTTCCCTAACATAAGATATAGAAGATTTTCTAGGATTTGAATGGTACAATTTAATTAGTAGCAAGAGGATAAGTTAGATTTCCTTCCCTTTTTAATGTCTCTCTCACTTTGCATTCAAAATTTTGTTAGTATCCACCCCCACCTGAATGTTAAACATATTATACAACAAAATAAGCAATGGAAATGATTTCCAAATTTTAAATTTCAAATAATTTCCTCCCATTTTTTTCTGTAGAAATATGCTCTTGCCAAAGCACATGTCACCATATCATAGTTATGAATTCTTGATCCAAATCAAAATATAAAGATACAAGTTAATATTTTATTATTTACCAATATTTTTCTATTCACATGTATAAAATATACTGTATTTTTGTGTTATACCTATCAGCTAAATTACATAGCTACACCAGTGTCTAAAAAATAAGATGGAGTTAAATAATGTAATTTGCTATGTAATAAATATTTTAAACTGATGAAATTAGGAAAAATGCTTATTGTTGAGTAAAATATATTAAAAACAAACACAGAATTCTCTTGAACAAAAAGGGAACAAAAATGGCATGGAAAGAAACAAGAACATTCTTTCTCAGTACAGAAAATTTGAAAGGATGTATTAAAACAATGTTTCTTTTCTTATGGTGTCTGAAAATCTAAGCACACATTATTTAGTTAGATTCCAAAGTTCAGTGGAAGATAGTTGAAAGAGCTTTAATTTAAAAATCTTTGTTTAGGGAAAAAGTAAAACTTTGTCCTCAATCTGTAAATTATTAAAATAAGTAAATAAGTTCCCAGGTTTTCTCTTCAGATCTTCTCACATGCAAGGATTCGTTTCCTTAGGGACTTGTGGGGACAGGGTCTCGGGTGTAGCTCAGTGATGCAGTGGGTGCTTAGTATGTATGAGACCCCGAGTTCAACCCCCCAGTACCAAAGCAGAAAGCAAACAAATGCACAAAAACAAGAGCAAAGAAGGAAGGACAACATTTGTAGGACAAAGGGAATTTTCCTCTTCCCCACTGAAAGTATGAATCTTTAAACTATCGAAATACATTAATAGCTGGATTAACAGGTGAAAAACCATATAAACTTATTAACATGCACATGTATACGGGAATCACATGAAATGCAAAACTCAAAGACTCAGAAGACTGACACTAACATAGGCGAGATGGAATTGAGGGGGAGGAGGCAATTTTGTAGAGGTAGTAAATGGTTAGTAGTGGGACTGAATAAACCTACAGTGGCTGGGGCAAAGTTCCTCTAGGCCATATGCGGGTGTTTAATTTTCAATCTCTTTGTCTGTAATATGCCCTTAATCTTCCTTGGCCAATGGTATTTTTGGTCTTTAGATAGTATCTTAGATTGTTTTCTGTTGCTATAATGAAATCAAATCATTTATAAAAAGCAGCAATGTATTTGGCTCTTGGTTCTGAAGGCGGAGACATTTAGAGCACGGTGCTTGTATTTGTTCAGCATTTAGTCAGGGTCTTCTTGCTGTATCATAACTTGGTAAGAAAGAACAAGAATACCAGCTTGGATCTATTTTATTTTTCTTACAAAGCCACTACTGCTATCATGGGGCTTTACCTTCATGATCTCATCTCTAATTACCTCTCCAAAGCTCCCTTCAAATATCATTAACTGATAAATTTGAGATTCACTTTCCAACACATGAACATCTTTGGCAATACATTTACCATAGCATCATTCTGCCTCTGCCCACAAATTTATGTTATAGTTACATCCAAAACTAATTCAATCAGCCTCAAAAGTCTTAACTTATTCCAGCACCAACTCAAAAGTTCACTCATATGAAGCAAATATGAGTGAGACTCAAAACCATCCTGGGGAAAATTCACTTCACTTTTGAAACTGTGAAATCAAAACAAACTACTTCCAAAATGCAATAGTGGGATTGGCATAGGACAGACATACACATCAAAGAAGGATAAGAGTCAAGTATAAAGGGAAACTGCTCACAATTACACTAAAACACAACAGAGAAAATATTAGTCTTAAATCTAGAGAATGAGTTCCTCAACTCATGTCTCACCTCTGGTGCATACTGTACAGTGGCCCTGTTTGCATGGCTCATTTGGACATTTTCTAGTGGGACTGTATGGTGGTTCTCGGTTCTACCAGCCACCACTCTAGTGAGGCTGCCTGTAATGTTTCTGATCTCACCTTTTGGGAAGGCATGGCCCTAGCTGTGTTTTTTGCACAGACCTTGGCCCCAGGTGATCTAGATGAAGGAACCTGTGTTCCCACGGCTCTTGAAATCTGTATACCCACAGATTTATCACCATCAAGCCTTTCTCACCACTTGTACCCTTCTGAGCACCTGCTGGAGCCACAGTTGCACCTGAGCTCTCTTGATCTTACTTGAACCAAACGTAGAGAAGCCCAGGAATGTTCTGCCTTGAACTCCCTTGCTCAAGTGATCTTGTGCTTCAGCATCCTGAGTAGCTGAGTAGCTGGGATTGTGGGCACATTATATCTTGTCTGACTGAAAATGCCCTGCATCCTCTACCATACTTTCATTCTGCTTCTCTTTTTTAATATTAAAAATATTTTTATAATTCTTTGAGAGTTTCATACAATGTATTTTGATCATATACTTCCCTCCTCCAACTCCTCCCAGATCCATTCCCACCTCACAATCCACTCACCTTTGTGTCATTTTTTTTTCTGCCATGGAGTCTAGTTTGTGTTGCCCAAATACTCTTGAGAGTGGAACCTGCCCTGGAGTGTGATTGACCTGTCAGGAGTCACATCCTTAAAGAAAACTGATACCTTTCCCAGAAGTTGTCAAATACCAATAGCTCCTTAGCTAGGGTAGGACTTTGTGCCCTCTTCACCACTCCATGATGGGATTTCTCCTGGCTTGAGCTTGAGCAAGACTTGTGCATGCAGTCAAAATTGCTGAGTACATATGAGTAACTGCCCTGCTGTCTGGAAAACAGTTTCCTTGTAGTCATCCACCATCTCTGGCTCTTTCTACCCCTGTCTTCTGCAATGATCCCTGAGCCTTTGAGGGAAAGAGATGTGATAGAGATGACCCACTGTCCCATTTAGGACTGAGCACTCCACAGTCTCTTACTCTCTGCACATTGATCAGTTATGTGTCTCTGTGTTAATTGCCCTGTACTGCAAGAAGCAGCTTCTCTGACAAGAAACGCACTAACCTATGGGTATGGCAATAAGCCATTAGGAGTCATGTTAGTACTATGTCTATTTAATAGAATACTAGTAGCAGGTTCTCTCCTAGGGCCCATGACCCATCTAGCTATAAGTTCTTGGTCCTGATAATGGTGCCAGGAATGGGTTCTGTCTTGTGGAGAGGATCTTAAATCCAGTCAGTGAGTGGTTGGTTATTCCCATAACATTTGTGCTATTATTGCACCAGTGGGCATATCTTGCCAGGCCAGTCATTCTGGTAGCTTGGGGGGTTTACAGCTGAGTAAGACTGATGATTACTTTTCTCCTCTGGCAGCAGGCACAGCACCTTCCAGCACTATGAAAACTAGCCAGTGAAACCAAAAGCCCCTGAACTGCAAAAGACACCATTATTTGAGTGAAAAGGAAGACTACCAGAAGCTGAAGCGACAGCTCAGCAGTTAAAAGCACTTGCTGATCTTCCAGAGAACCCGAGTTTGGTTCCCAGCACCCATGTCAGGTGGCTCACAACCACCTAAAATTCTGGATCCGAGGGATCTAGCCCCCATATTCTGGCCTCCATGGGCACATGTACACATATGGCATGGTTTATACTCACACAGATAAATACATATAAATAAAAATAAAATCTAAAAAACAAGAGACCACCTACAAAATTGGAAAAAAATTTTACCAGCTATACCTCTGACAGAGGGTTAATATCTAGAATATACAAAAACCTCAAACAAACTAAACAGCAAGAAAACAACCAACCCAGTTAAAAAATGGGGCATGGAACTAAACAGAGATTTGTCAAAGGTGAACTACAAATGGCTGAGAAAAAATGTTCAACATCCTTGGTCATTAGGGAAATGGCAATTAAAACTACTTTGAGATTTCACTTTATCCCACTTAGAATAGCTAAGGTAAAAAACTCAAGTGAAAACCAGTGCTGGTGAGGATGTGAGAAAATAGAAACACTTATCCTTCTGATGGTGGGAGTGCAAACTGGCAAAACTACTATGGAAATCAATGTGGAGATTCCTCAAAAAGCTAGAACTAGATCTCACAAGATCCAGGTATATCACTCTTAGACATATACCCCAAAGACTCTATATCCTACTATAGAGATACTTGCTTATCCCTGTTCATTGTTGCTCTATTTACAATAGTCAAGAAATGGAAACAGACTATAAAAATGTGGTATATTTACATAATGGAATATTATGTATTTATTAAAAAAGTGAAATTATAAAATTCAAAAGTAAACAAATGGAACTGGAAACAATCATCCTGAGTGAAGTAACTCAGAACCAGAAAGACAAACATCACATTTTCTCTCATATATGGATGTTAACTTTGAATCCTCAGATATGTGTGTTTCATTTGGAATACTCCTAGAGGTTAGGAAATTAGTAAGAAAAAATGAGGGACAGAGGAATATTTCAGGGGAAAGGAGATAGAATGAAGTGATATAAAGGGGGAAAGGCAAGTACTGGAACAGGAAGGATTAAGTGGGATTGGGGGGGTGGGTCAGTAGGGTAGAGGAGGGACTATAGGAAGAGATAACGAATACTAAAGGCCTTTGAAAAACCATATGGATGTCTACTACTGTAGAAGTTCTGTAAAGCATACACATATGCACATGTAAAAGAATTTATATTGAGTTACCCTACAGGTGAAGAATCAATACCTTAACTCATCCTAGCAAATAAAAGCCCTAGTACCAGGAATGGGTTACTTCTCTTTGTGTTGTTGATCAGTGGGATCCCATAGACCACCAACATTATAGTTTATTGCCATTGCTCTTGGTTACCCTCCAGAACTTGATGATAAGACCCTATTGCTGAAGATAACACATACTTGAATCATAGAACATGGAGGAATCAAGTAGGTACTGACTTGGCCACTTCATCCCTCTTGGTTAGCTTTCATGCTGTTTCTTTCTTAATCTCCTCTCTTACTTCACTGTGGACAATTAGAAGTAGCTATGCAAGCTGGGTGTGGTGGTGCATGCCTGGAACTCTAGCAAACTGGAGGCGGAAGTGGGCTGTGGGGGAGTGGTGTTCTGTAAGTAGTGCCTACTATCTCTTTATAGCAAGATTCAGGAGAGTCAGGGATACATAACAAGACCCTGTCTCAAACAAAGAAGCAAACAAACAAACCGACCCCCTGCATAAACCCAGCGGTTTCTCAGCTTTGACATTTCTTCTGCCTGGTATCCATTTCTCATCACTTGTAAGTTGCCCATTTGAGCTCATCAGTTCTGTATTGTGCTAGGATGTGCTAGATACAAGTTGTATTATATCTGTACTATAAAATATTTCATAAATTCTAAGTAATAATCTATTGGTAAATTCAGTACCATGTATTGGGCTGAAGGAGTGATAGAGTGTTTGCCTAGTAAGCACAAGCCCTTGAAGTTGACCTTCAGCATTGAAGACCCCACCAAAGAAAACTCTGAAACCAAATATCCTACCTATTATACTAAGTAAAAGAAACCAGACACAACAATCTTTATACTGTCTGACTCTATTTGGATAAAATTCCAGAAAATACAAAACTATAATGACTGAAGGAAGATCTTGCTCAGAATTACAGATGGAGGGAGGAAATTTTCTGCAAAGAGGACAGAAAGAATATTTTTAAAATGATAAAAATGTTCTATATTGTAGTTATTATATTCATTATACAATTATATATATATTTGCTAAACATGTAAAGTTTAAACTAGATGAATTTTATCATAGATAAGTTTAACATCAATAAACCTGGATTTTATGAGTATGGTGGCTCATGTCTGCAATCCAGTATTCTGAAGGCTGAGGCAGGAGCACTGGTACGATGCCTGCCGGGATATACAGTGAAACCACATTTAAAAACAAAACAAAACAAAACAAAACCCTGAATAATAAATGTATGATGACAGTTAGGAGGAACTTAAAACTCTCATACAAATTAATTGTTGATGGTGATCATGGTTTGAAAAGTACCGTGACTCTTGAAAAAGGCTGCTAGACAGAACTGAATTTCCTTAGCAATCTGAAGGCTTATGGAACTGGGTATTTTTATTTTAAAAATCATTTTATTACTATTGACTTTTAAAACTTTTTACCAGAAAAATATTTTATATAAGACTTTCTGTGACTCAGTGTTTTTTCTTATTCAAGCATGATTTACAACATAGATTTTTAGAACATATTTTCTTGATCTCATAGCTCAAATTATATCTTTGCATATTGGAAGATCACCAGCCTGTCTTCTAAATCAGATAGGAGAATAAAGTAGGTACAAAATTTGCATCCATATTGCCTTGTTAATATTTATCTGTGGGGCCAACTTTGATGATATGCTATTTTTTTCATGTAGAATTGAGTTAATCATCTCTTGCCTTCTAGGGTGACAGGGGGGCAGTCAGGACAATGTGCTGGCTGTGAATTCCTTCAGCTTGTTTATTTTGGAATGTTTGTTTCTTCTACAATTGTGAAAATTATGCAGCATATAGAATTCTTTTCACTATTTCCTGTATATTGTCACAACCCTGAATGTGCACATGACAGAGCTTTTTAAAGGCTCTGTGGACATCTCCAAGAAGTCCAGGTTGGGATTCTGTTTTCCTAAACTGGTATTGTCACCTTAGGAAACTGCTGTGCTAAATAATCACAGTTGATAGTTTCAGACAAATGACCTATAGATAGGGATTTTCCCACCGAGCAGTCTTAAGTCAGGACAAATAACTCTTCCCTGCAAACAGAACTTTTTCAAAAAGCTCAAAGATAGGCAGTCTTAGGACACATCTTAGAACTAGGAACAATGTTCCAGACATGGGACTTTGGGTAAACTTTGCACTATAATCTCTGTGTTCTTTGGAAGTCTTTTTTTCCCCCCAGTTGACTGTCTTATTTTGGTAATAATTAAAAGAAGTCAAACTAAATGCTTCCAAGTAATGTACTTTATTTATTTGAATATGTCACATATACATCGTTAATTATTGAAAATAGACTATATTTATTAAAAGTGGAGCAAAAAGGACAGTGCGATTATACTTTGGAGCATCCATCAACATCCCTTTCAGCAGGTCAGGTAGAGACATTCAAAAATTAAATTCAGTTAGAATTTGAAATTTTCTCAAATATAATGGATAAAGAGAAGAAAATACAGCTTAAGAGAGAACTTGGCTATTTCTGGGGGACAAATCTTTTAATTATTAATATAATTGGTGCAGGAATTTTTGTGTCCCCCAAAGGGGTCCTGGAGTACTCTCGCATGAATGTGGGCCTCTCCCTGTGTGTTTGGGCTGCCTGTGCCTTACTGTCTATAAGCACCACTCTCTGCTTTGCAGAGATAGGTATAGCCTTCCCATGCAGTGGAGCTCACTACTACTTTATCAAAAGATGTTTCGGCTCCTCAGTTGCATTCCTGAGACTTTGGACCACCCTGTTTCATGGCCCAGGAATAATTGCTAGCCAGGCTCTGCTGCTGGCTGAGTATGGCATCCAGCCTTTCTATCCCAGCTGCTCTGCCCCAAATCTACCAAAGAAATGTCTGGCTCTGGGGGTGTTGTGGCTTGTGGGAATTCTGAATTCTCGAGGCGTGAAAAAGCTGTCTTGGCTTCAGGCAGTGAGCACAGTGCTGAAGGTGGGCATCCTCGGCCTCATTTCTCTCAGTGGGGTGTTCATGCTGCTGAGAGGCAAGAAGGAGAATGTAGAAAGGCTTCAGAATGCTTTTGATGGGGACTTTCCAGAGCTCTCTCAGCTCACAGAGGCAGTCTTCCAAGGATACTTTGCTTTTGCAGGTGGAGGATGCTTTACCTATGTAGCAGGTAATCATCAATCTTTTTTTTTTTTTTAAAAATCAAACCATGTCTGATATATTGTATTATGAAATGAATATATTTTAGTGTTTTGAGTTTTAAATGAATGATTCCATAAGCTTCCACTTTGACTTTCTACATCAGTACATACAACCCTTGAACCTGTCACCTACTGCTACTTCTTTTCCTTCATTCCAAACTTCTTATTTTATTGAAAAACTTCTCTTTTTCATCTGTCTTTTTTTTTTGGAACCAAAACTATGGGACCCTTGAATTAATATAGTTTCCTTTCTGATAATGCATGGATGATCATGTTGTGGAAATAATCCCCTCTTGTGAAACTGTTGAGTTCAGGAATGATGTAATACCAGGCTGTTGTGTTATGAGTGGGTATGAAGCACTTAGATTATTTACTATTTTTATTTTTTAATTCTATTTTATATTTTATTAGAACATTTTTCTCCCTCTTAAAATCTTTTTTGATTTATTTATTTTTATGTATATGAGTTGTTTGCCAATGAGACCAGAAGAAGATGTCAGATTCCCTGGAACTGGAGTCATGGATAGTAGCTAGCCACCATGTGGGTACTACGAACTGAACCTGGATTCTCTCCAAGAGTAGCAAGTTCTCTTGACTACTTAGCCATCTCTTCAAAAATGAATGTAATGATAAAGGTTCATATAATACAAATTGGGTGTAGGCACAGTGATCAGTGTTAGAGTGCTTGCCTAGTGTCCTTGAGATCCTAGATTTGGTCCCCAGCACCACCACAAATGAGAGAGAGAGAGAGAGAGAGAGAGAGAGAGAGAGAGAGAGAGAGAGAGAGAGAGAACTCAAGACTAAAAACCCTCAAACAAACAGATTGATTTTGGATTGAACTGGTTTGATTTATGTCAAGCATTTGAAATTAATGCTAAAACTATAGTCTTCATGCATACATTATAGATGCTGTTGTCCTATAGCATTGGGTGCATTAAATGGTAAATTAGCCAAAAAAAAAAGGATTACTACCAGTAACAATGATCACAGGAGCCCCAAAGAGGATCCCCCCCCCGCCTGGAGCTCCTGGGCACCTGAGGTAGACCTGCTCCTGCAGATTCAGGACCCCATCTCACCATGGCAGTGCTGGGCAGCTGAGGTAGACCTGCTCCTGCAGATTCAGGACCCCATCTCACCATGGCAGTGCTGGGCAGCTGAGGTAGACCTGCTCCTGCAGATTCAGGACCCCATCTCACCATGGCAGTGCTGGGCAGCTGAGGTAGACCTGCTCCTGCAGATTCAGGACCCCATCTCACCATGGCAGTGCTGGGCAGCTGAGGTAGACCTGCTCCTGCAGATTCAGGACCCCATCTCACCATGGCAGTGCTGGGCAGCTGAGGTAGACCTGCTCCTGCAGATTCAGGACCCCATCTCACCATGGCAGTGCTGGGCAGCTGAGGTAGACCTGCTCCTGCAGATTCAGGACCCCATCTCACCATGGCAGTGCTGGGCAGCTGAGGTAGGTATCTAGTGCAATGCTGCTTCCTTGGCTCACTCAGAACCTCAGAGCCCAGTATCAGGTGCTGGACTTCACTTTGTATGTAGACTGGGGTCTTTAGTATTTTTAAACACAAAAGAATCATAGATACACTTGACAGCTCTGAGGCAAGACTTAATGTCTTTCCCTTTCATAATAGTTTTTCTCTTTCATTTTCAAAGTCAGTCTCTATCTTTGAAGTTTATATCCTTCCTCTCTTACCTCCTCAGTTCCTTTCACATTCATTTATGTCATTTTCCTCAACTTCAATGTTATTTTACCAGTTCTTTTCCTTTATGGCTAAATACAAACAGACTTGACTCTTGAACAAAATTTCCCTTTAATTCTAATGCCTCCCTACTTCCCAATCATGATGAGTATCTTCTCTTGAAGTTTGTGACTTCAGAGGCCACTGCAATTTTAGGGGCAAGGAAAATCTCTTGATTCAATTTAAGCAAATTTCATCTTGTTCCATTGCCAGAGATATTTTATCATTAGGTAATTATCTCTGCTGAAATATATAAATTATATTTATATAATAACATAATTATATAGGTCATATAATATAATTCTATATTATATGAACTAATATAGAATTCCTCTCAAACAGCTGACAGTAAACAAAAGCTGAGGGAATTTCAATATGCACTAGTCTCCAGTACCAGGTAAAACCAGGTGTGGTAGGTCATGCCTGTAATCCCATCACTTGGGAGGTGGCTGAGGAGGATGGGAACTTCATGGCCAACCTGGCTACATAATGGGTTCAAGACAATTTCTCAAAAACAAAAACAAACAAAACAAAGCAAAAAAAGCCAAAAAGCATTTACATCTTCCCTGGTAGTCTAGTGCTTAGGATTTGGCCCTCTCTTAATGTGTACTATGGTGGTTAATTTACTAAATCAGTTTTAAGACTTTTAAATAGTACTTTTTAACCTATAAAATGTGATTTATAGGCATCTGACTTTGTGTAGTGTCAGAGCAATCTGTCTTTCGAGATCAAGGCCCTAGGATATTCACTGCCGGTCTGGTTGTTATTATTACAAATTATAATAACTCCTATTATATAAGCCTCTTATTATAAATTAAATTCTAATTTCAGTCACCTTTCCACAAACTGAATATGTAATGAGAATAAGTAAAAGGCCCAGGAGAAGCTACAGCTAATTTTAGAAGTTGCCCTTTTGCTTGTTCCAAAACTTTAACTAATAACCATAGCCATTAACAACATGTTTGGGGGGTGGAGTGGGGTGGGGATAGGTGCAGGAGCTAAAATGCTAGCCTTATGCATGTTAGGCAAGTGTTCTATCACTGAGCTATTTCTCTAGCCCAACAACATTTTTTTTTTTTTGGTCTTTTTGAGACAGAGTCTCCCTGTAGCCCCACCTGTCCTGGAACTCACTAGGTAGACCAGGCTGGCCTTGAACTCACAGAGATCCACCTGCCTCTGCCCTCTCGAGTGCTGGGATTAAAGGCATGGGCCACCACGCCCAGCTTAACAACAATCATTTTTAAAGTGTTTATTGTTAGATACTGGGAGAGGAATTTTATTGTGTCTATAATTTCTCTTTCTTCCAATAGATGGTTAAACAATTTGAAGCCCCAATAACCAATAGGATGTCAAAGCTCACAAATAGTAACTGGTGCAAGGAGGATTAAAAATAGAGCTCTGTTAATTCTTGACTCTTTAAGTGCTTAATCAGTTCATATTAGTTTGCTCTATGGACATTACATTCAAGCCCTGGGTAGATGGAAGAAATCCTATATGTGATAAAGGATAGATATTTATTAGTTACCAGATTTGGTTTTAGGTCACAGAAATTACATTTAAACAACAAAATGGGATATTACTGGAAAAATAATGCTATACTTTAGAAAATCCACACAATGTTTGGCAGCAACAGGAAACTGACCAACTCCTGGACTTCAGAGCAACTCTCTTCTCCTTACTTTTCTTTTGCTTTCTTTCTTATTTTCAGTTTGTTTTATACCACAATTGCATTGCTTTTTTTCTAAATTCTCTTAGCCTTATTGACCTACGATTTGAATTCTTGAGAAAAGAATTTTTTTCATATGCTGGCAGTGAGGGATTTCCAGGAGAAATCTGGAGAGTGCATAGCTGGTTCTATTGTTTCAGTTTAAGGCACAGGTTGTATTTTATTTTACCTTATTTGGTCTTTTGAGACAGAGTCTCCCTGTAGCCCCAGCTGGCCTGGAACTTGCTATGTACAGCAGGTTGGCCTTGAACTCACAGAGATCTGCCTGCCTCTGCCTCCCAAGTGCTGGGATTAAAGGCATGTGCCACCATATCCAGCTAGGGTTGTATTTTATATATAATGCTATAAACATAGCTTAAATTCTTAGGGAACAATGAAATTGGAAAAAAATGTGACAAATTGGACAATGTTTGAAAATAAGACCATTCTAGAAAATCTATTATATATGGTGCTAAAAATGACTTTTTGTGATGCTGCAGAATCAAACATGAGCCCTCAGGCATGCACTAGACAAGGGCTGTCAGAGTCACATCTTCAACCTATTTTCCCTCATATTTGTACTTGTTATTGGAATAAAAGAATGATTTTTTTTTTGTTTTGTTTTGTTTTTTTGAGACAGGGTCTCCCTATAGCCCCAGCTGGCCTGGAACGCAATATGTAAACCAGGCTGGGCTTGAACTCATAGAGTTCTACCTACCTCTGCCTCTGGAGTGTTGAGATTAAAGGTGCATGCCACCATGCCTGGCTGTAAAAAAATGATTTCTAAAAGTCTACAGAAAGAATTTGAGTGATTCCTTAACTCTTTTCAATATATACATTGAGAACTGTGTTCATGAGGTAATCTTCTACCCAGGGAGTTTCTTCTCCTCCTTTCCCAGGACAGGTAACGGTTTTGCTGAAGTCTGATGGGGGAAACAGTGACTAAATTGGCATCCAGGAAAAAAAAAGAACACTTTATAGAAGAAGTGGTACTTTGGCCAGGAGGGGAATGATTATATACTATACATATACATCCAAAAATGTCAGTCTGAAAAAGGAAAAAAAAAAAAAGCCAGTGTGCCAATTAAACAGAGATAGTAAAAGGCCCACCAACCTGCCGTGTGACACATTCCACTTGCACTTTGTTTGAGCTCACATAGCCACTTACTGTGCTCATGATTTTAACTGTGTCTATGTGACTGCTTAGTTAATAAGGGGCTTCTCTTCTAGAAACTAAACCTCATGTAGTTTTTGCTCACTATTCTGTTCCCATAACCTGAACTCAGTTCCTACTTCCTACTTGAGGAGCCTGAAGGCAGAGGTAAGTTCCAAATGAAATAGGCACTGTGGGCTCAAATTCTTCTATATTCAGAAATACTACTATTTGCAGGGGCAAGTTTCCCAAATTTCTCCTTTTCTTCACAGAACCCAGAAAAGGATCACTGCACAGTAGTTTGCCTCTGAGTGTGTGTGAGTGTGTGTGTGTGTGTGTGTGTGTGTGTGTGTTGTGGCAGAGTGAATGGAAAGAACTTGGTCCAATATTTGGCACATGAACAATTTTAAAGATAAATTTAAGAAATATGTTTTTACCAAGTCTAATTTTTCTTTTTTATGTTTTAGGGGAGCTGAAGAAACCCAATAAAACAATTCCTAAATGCATATTTACAGCGCTACCTCTGATAACTGTGGTTTTTTTACTGGCTAACATTTCCTACTTGACGGTTCTGACACCCAAGGAAATTCTCTCCTCAGGTTTGTACACAAATTACAAGACAGTAAATAAACTACAGGCCTTTCAGCACAGCCTCAGTGTCATGTTGCCACTCCGAACTGCTCTGCACTGTTCATTAGTCAATATGGAAAGTCAACTCATAATTTTCCTTTTTAAAAATTTACTTATCCTTATTTTATATGTATGAGTTTTTTTGCCTACATGTTTGTAAGTACACCTGTGTATGCAATGCCCACAGAGGCCAGAAGACAGCATCGCATCCCCTGGAACAGTAGTTTATAGCAATTGTTAGCTGCCATGTGGATGTTGGGAATTAA
The DNA here is from genome assembly GCF_000622305.1 of Nannospalax galili. Lineage (NCBI taxonomy): Eukaryota > Metazoa > Chordata > Mammalia > Rodentia > Spalacidae > Nannospalax > Nannospalax galili. The sequence goes on along the minus strand of NW_008334762.1, from coordinate 376,537 downwards.
ACCCCTGTTCTCTGCAAGAGCAACAAGTATTCTTAACTCTGAGTCATGTCTCCAGGCCCTAACTCTTAATTTTCTAATAACAGAGTGGTGAAAAGTGTGATTTGGATTAGAAAAGAGAATGTGTTCAAGCGTGGCTATGCACTGTCTGATAATATGAGGACGGTACGTATAGTGCCATTGGAGGACACAGACCGTGTTCAAAACATTAGTCATTTTTTGTAGAGTGACATTATATAATCAGTATTTGTATTTATTAAAATTTGAGTTTAGAGAGTTCATGTTTCAAAAAAGAAAAAAAAGATTAAGAAAGTCTCAAAAACAGAAAAATATATATTTAAAGAGTCAAGGGATAAAAATAAATTTGGAAAGAAATGAAAAACAGGGAAATTGGAAGGCTAGCAATTTTCTCACATCATCATTAAACCTCAGGTTGGTACCTCTTGAGGCGACCTATCACACTGTGTCTTTGGACCAATTGTTTTGAGCAGCTGTTCTTGTTTGGGTGAATGTTTGAGGCACTGGAGACAAATCTAAGGGAGATTATAAAAATATACCCTTTATTGACATGTAACTGTGCATCTTTATGTAGTGTTTATTGCATTCTATAAAATGTGTAGTGATAAAATCAGGGTGCTCAGTATTCCTATCTCCTTAAATATGGTGATTTGTTCATTTTGGGATCCCTCAAACCTAAGGGAGGGTTTAGTTTAAAAACCATAGCAAACTACCTCAGTTAGAATGTGACTGCTCTACCGAATGCTGCCATGTGGTGTGCCACATCAGAGTTGATTCATTAAGGGGCTAGGTATTCTAAGGATGAGAGAACCAGAGAGAATCAAGGTTGTGTGGGAATAAACCAAATGCAGGCCTGGGTAAGCACAGTCCGTGCCTTTACGTGGGCACAGACCCATTTGTAACGTTACGGAGGCTGTGGCCAGACTGCATTGCTGCCGTGCTCCCCTGACGCTGGCATTTATTTGTCTGAATGCCAGTGCACTAGCTATATTAATCATTAAAGAATTATGAAACCTTTTCTGGCCTACCATAATGATTGCAGTAATTTTGTGCGTGGCACAATAGTTTGGGCTTTTATGGGACACTCTGGAAGCATTCTGGGTACTGTTGCTTGTAATTTGGATTTCAGTGCTTCCCCTATTGGGCTTATATCCTTATATCCTTGGTCAAAATTCTGAATTAATGTCTGTACTTTTATTGTATTGCAAATTCAAAGTGAGAAAATAATTGGAACTGTATGTGAAAATGTGAATTTAGGCAAGGCCGTATCTTCAGTTATGGGAGAACAGGATTAAAGCTCACCAAAATACTCAATGATTTTGAAATAACTAAGTTAAATACATGTAATCATTCTAAGTTTAAATTTTTTGTTACTTTTTAAATATATATACTGTGTGTCTGTGTGCACATGCGGAGGTCAGAGGGCAGTTTGCAGGGGTGGACTCTCTCCTACCAGGTGGATTCCAGAGATCAAATGCAGGTATTTGGTGTCAAGCACCTTTATACGCTGAGCCATGCCACTGGCCCCATTCTGAGCTCTTTGGGTCATATTGTTTATTGTTAAAGGACAATGGCTATAACATGCTAATGATAGAAAAGGCGGGATGGACATTCTCAGATAAAATAGGAAGGAAACAGTGAACCATAATGACCAGCTGAGATGACACTGTGGATGATTTTTGCTATTTATTATTTAAACCAAATTTAACAAAGTGCATAATTTGTATAACTAGTGGGGAAAATTACAAACAAAAGAAATAGGCTCCTAAAGTTAAGATTATGAAGGACTGTGGGTATTTTTTTTTTAGTCAAGCATATCAGGAAAGTGTGGAAAATTTCTAAAAGAATATGAGGTTTCTATAATATAGTGTGCATTTGAGGATACATTTTATTTGAAAGACTTTGGAAAACTTATTCCAACCTGTGACAGTAGTTTCTGTGGTTTCTATATATAGCAAAGGAAGGACTGGCATTCAACAGGTAAGGTTTTAATCTCAGTGTCAGATCTCTCCCTGTTTCTTCACTTATTGTTCTCCTAAGGAAATAAATATTCCTCCTCACAAATCAGTTCTACACCTGAGGAAAGAAGAGGGCCTTTTAGAATGAAGGTGTGGGAACAGCATGCTGAGGAGAGCCCTGGCTCCGGTTTATCTAGCCTGAAAATTGCAGAGCTCCAGAAGCCCTGCTGACATGCTGCTCACAGGAATGCTCACCTTGGTGTTCTTGAGGTTTCTAAGCCATATTTAAGACTAAGGATATTGACACAGGGCAAATAGGAAATGAGTTGTGTGGAGACAGGCACTAAGGTTTCCTTGTTCAGTGTCTGTTTGCCTCAGATATGGTTAAGAAATTTGGAATGTGGGGTTGGGGAGATGGTGCAGCTGTAAGGGCACTGGCTGCTCTTGCAGAGGACTGGGGTTCTTTTCGTAGCACCCACATAGTGGCTAACAACCATATGTAACTCCAATTCCAGAGGATCCGATGATCTCTTCTGACCTCCATGGGCACTGCACGACACATACATGCAGACAATACACTCATATACATAAAATAAAATAATAAAATATTAAAGATTGAAATGTAAGTGGAAGTTTTGGTAAATTCATGTGAAGTTACTGGTAAACTCATGTAATCATTTTTGCAATATTGCTCTTTCTAAAAAGATTTATTTAAAAATTTCACTGTATGCATGTTTGCCTGCATTTGTTTAAGGCCCCATGGGTATGCTTGGTGCTGAAAAAGGCAAAAAGAGGGTGTCAGAGCCCCTGGAACTGAAGTTACAGGTGGTTGTGAGCTGCCATGTGAGTGCTGGGAACCAAACCCGTGTCCTTTTAAGAGCAGCCAGCGCTTTTAACCGCTGAACGATCTCTTCAGCTCCTTTGTAATATTGTTCTCCTTTAAGATGACTGTACTCATCAGCTTGTGAGGTGTCTCAGTGGATAAAAGTACCTGCAATGCAAGCCTGGTGACGTGAGTTGATCCCAGGAATCCACAGTTGGAGAGAACCAACTTTTGAAAGTTGTCCTCTGGTTTTCACATCTGTACCTTGGCATGTCCCTCACCCCATAATTTAAAAAAAAAATTAGAGAAAAAGAATTATATACTCACAAGTCCCACTTCTAAGAATGTACTCTAAGAGTTACATAACTATTACGAACTGAAGGCAAGAGTGTTTTGTTTTGAAGTCTTATAAACAGTTTATCCATATTCTCAGGGAACTCACACATTAAATTATTTCACAATATTTTTATGAGTGTTTTCACTAAAGCATATTTTCTTTTGTTGGAGGCAGCCTTGATATGTAGCCCCAGCTGGCCTGGAACTTCGATGCTCTTGCCTCTGCCTTCAGAGGGCTGCATTACAGGCATGTGCATAACACATTAAAGCATGTTTTCTAATAGCAAAAAAACAAAAACAGCCTACAACTCCATTAATATAGGATGAGTAGATACTTTATGATTATATGACAGAATACTGAAAATTAGGTAAAATAATTGTATGGATGGGTGTTAGTATGATCAAGATACACTAGAAAGTAAACAAAGGCAAGGGTAAACATTCAGTCATACTAGCACCTTCATACCCACACATGCACACTCACAGAACCCAAATATACGCACACACATGCTCCTCCCAGATGCTTACTTATACGGCATAATTGCAGAAAAAAAGTTGGAAAGGGGATTCAAACAGACATTAACAGTAAATTATATTTGGAACACATGAGTGAGGACTTGCTGAGGACAGGGACATTTACTTCGCTGCCTTGAAAGCTTCAGTGGTGTTCATTTTACTTGTTACACACACACACACACACACACATTTATACAACTTTTAAATGAAAAAATGCAGAAAGGAGTAAAAATAAAGAGAAAATTAACTTTTGGAACACATAAAATTATGCAGGAATATTATAGGAGTATTATGCATAATTTTTGCCACCAAGTGTTGGCAGAACTGCATTAGACCCTCCTCTGTTTGTAACAAATCATACTTGTACAATGCCCACTGAGAAGTTGAGGAGAATTTCTTTGTAATGTGGGAAGTAAATATTTCTATATGTATCTGAAACTGTGCAGTGTATGGAGGTCTGAGTGTCTTGACGGGTAGGACTCAAGAGAAAAATGATGTGATGCTTAAACCTTTTAAAAATTAGTTAATAGCCTGTCGTGGTGGAGCATACCTTCAATCTCAGCACTTGGGAGGTAGAGACAGCCAGATCTCTGTAAGACTGAGGCCAGCCTGGTCTACCCAAAAACTTCTAGACCAGCTGGGGCTACAGGGAGACCCTATCTCAAAAAGACACACACACAAAAAAAAATAGGTTAATAGCTGGGCATGACAATGCATTCTTATAATTACAGTACCTGGGATTGCGAGTTTGAGGTCATCCTGAGCTGCATAGAAGATCCTGTCTCTAAACTAGCAAACTAGCGTTGGTTACAAATAAGGATCTCAAGAACAGACACCAGGGCCAGAGAGATGACTCAGTATTTAAGAGCACTTGTTGTTGTTTTTATGGATGACACAGTTTCAGTTTCCAGCACCTGTATGGCAGGTCACAATTGTTGCAGAGGGTCCAATAGACTCTTTTGACCTTCACAGGCATCCAGGCACATACATGGTGCACATGCAAGCAAAAGACTCAAACACATAAAATAAAAATAAAGAAAAATCTTTAGGGGAAAAAACTCATTGATGACATTTTAATTTTGTCACATTTGAAGTGTTACGATTTGTCAATATGAAAGAATACTGATGTCCTGGTGATGCCTCTAGAAGCCAGCTACCTATGCACAAAATTACGACTTCAAAGGACATCTCCCTCAAGGAACACTGGGCTCTGCTCATTCTACCAAAAATGAGAACTTGTTTCTCTGTGATGGAGTGATCTGTCTACCACATATCTACAGTACCAATTAGACTCAAGTGAATTCCCATGAATGATGGATATTTTTCTGTATTGGTTTTTATACTGGCTCACATATTCAATTAGTGCTCATAAGGTATTTTCACATTGAAACACAAAAACCCCAGAATATTCTCTAACAATGGGTCTGTTGTGAGGTTTCTCAATTTTAGCACCATCAACATTTTAGACCATGTGATTTTGTTTTGGGGTGCTGGATATTGAACTCCGGGTTTCATAGGTAGAAAGCAAATGCTCTGCTACTGAGCTATATTCCTAACCCTAGATGACATAGTTCTTTGGTGTAGAAAGCTGTCTTGAGTATTGTAGGGTGTTTTTCAGCATCCTTGGCTGCTACCCACTAGGATGCCAACAACAAACTTCTACCTCTCCAGTTGTGAAAAATCAGTCAAGTCTCCAGACACTGGCACATGATCCCTGAGGAGCAAAATATCACCACTACTTAAGAGCCATTGATCTATACCTTAGATAAGTCACATGTGTTTTAATCTGTTTGTAGTTTATATCATCTTATAAATATTTTAAACTGTACTATGATTTGAGTAAGTCTCATTTCTCTGACAACAGTGTTGTGCTACACTTTTATGACTCTGGCTGCATCTGTCAATGTTCTACGTACTAGTTTTAGAAAGTAAGCATGCATGCCTTTAAGTATCCATTCAACACAACTAATGCATTTCTCAAGTATTTATTTATTACTTTTGTTGTTGTTGTTGTTGTTTGATCTTTTTGAAGCAGGGTCTCCCTGTAACCCGAGCTGACCTGGAGCTCACTATGTAGACCATAGCTCACTATGTAGACCAGGCTGTAGAGGCAGGCAGATCTCCCAAAGAGAGATCTGCCTGCCTCTGCCTCCCAAGTGCTGGGATTAAAGGCATGTGCCACCACACCCAGCACTCAAGTATTTATTGAAAACTTACTATATAGTGCTGTCAGTGAGTGAATTACTCATATAATAGAAGGAAAAAGGGGCATCTTTGCCCTAAAACGTTCCTGGTCTTTTGGGGAAGACAGAAAAACAACCATCCATGATGCAGTGTAATGGGCTAAAATGAACACTTGCATAAGATGTTACTTAAGTGTAAGACAATAAAATAAAGTTAAATTTTCTTCATAGATTTTTAAAATAGATTTTGTACTTCCTCTGTGAGATATTATTATTTAAACATTTGCTGTTAGATTCTCTTTCTTAACACACTTCCTTTCATGTATTTGTTTCTCTGCAGATGCTGTGGCTGTTACATGGACTGATAGAGTCATACCCCAGTTAACATGGATTGTTCCTTTTGCTATTTCTGCCTCATTATTTAGCAACCTTGTGATTAATGTACTTGCATCAGTGAGAGTGATATACATTGCAGCCCAGCAAGACCAATTGCCTTTGATATTTAGAACACTTAATATTCACTCCTCTCCCTTTATGGCTGTGCTATTAAATGTCAGTATGGGATCCATTGCAATTGTCTTAACAAACCTAATTGAACTGATAAATTATCTTTATTTTGTGGTTTCCATTTGGACCATGTTGTCAATGATAGGAATACTGAAACTGAGGTACCAGGAGCCTAATCTACACAGACCTTATAAGGTAAAAGTGGGTTGGGTAAATGTTTTCTATGTGAAATAAAAGCAACTATTTGTAGCTGTATTTGAAGATTAAATTCAGCATTCAGAAGATATACAAGTAGCTATTTACTACTCAAGAAATTGTGAACAAAATAAGGGTAATCTGGTCTTTGTTTTAATTATAATATTTTGTGAATAGGTTTTACAAAATATGAAATCTTTTAGGTTTACTTTAAGGGTTTGTAAGCGAGAAAGACAGTTCTTTGGGTAGTAGGATAGATCGTTTTATGTCTTTCAACCTGATATTTCTTGGTTTACTTATGTAGCTACTTATGACTACACGTCAGCATTTTCTACAATCATGAGCAGAGTTTGCAAATGAGAAGTGGAAGAGGCAAAGCCAAATCACGAACATTTATGGTTCGAATTATCAACTAATTTTGTTCACCAACAAATTCTATCTCTTTAACTTTATTACTGTCATTTTACCTTAGGTCTGGGGAAGAAATATGGGAAAGGGGAGAATTCTTTAATCATAGAAAAAGAAATAAGGAAAAACTTGGCAGCATGAGGATCCTACTGGGGAAAAGGCCTATCAGAACAATGCAATCGTCTTGATTGGCTGCTACGTGGTCAAAGCTTTGTTAGACAGTCATCTTTAATCCTCAGTAATACAAAAGTTGGATTCCTCTCCCTGTTATACACTTATACTCATTTTAGACAGTTGCAAACAGGATTATAGAACTATGTCACTTACCCAAACTCATATTGCATGGAGTGGAGCCAAGATTCAAATCTCTTGAGAGTGTCTGACTCTCACTAGTATAAAACGTAAGACAGAACCCTGGAAGTCAGAAAACAATGTCCTCATCACCAACTTTGTTGATTTACAACCATCTTTTTCTTCAGTCTTCCCTTCTACTTGCATTTAGTCATCACTTGGCTCTTGGATATCTGAGTACTCATAGTGAAGTGACTGTATTTCAGGTACCTTGCTAGATCCTCTGGGCACAGAAAGACTTGGCTCCTGTCCTTAGGTAGGGTATCATTTATTTGGAAAGTCAGCGGAGCCTCAAATCATGTTATGCTAACTGCTACATGGCAACATCCAGGAAATGCTCAGAGAACTCTTGGGGGAGGGAGGGTATAATCCAGTGTAAGGCTGATGTCCATGGTCTCCTTGGAGGTGCTTCCCGGAGGTGTCCTCACCTTCTGGTTTCACATCCTCTATCCTTTAAAATATGTCACTTCTTTGCTGTTTTCTGACCCATACCTACATTGCATCACTGATACTAATTAGAAAAAATTTAAGAGCTGTTATGAACTGCTGATAGATTTGTAGTACACCAAGAAATAGTATAAGGTAATCATATTTCTTTCCCCAGCTTATTTTCTGAGCTTCTACTTGTTATTTTACCTCTGACCCTCAGTTTCTTCACAACTACAACAGATGTGATCAGTATTTCCCTCCTAGGAATGTTGGCTGGATTATATAAGCAAAGGCATGCAAAAAGTCTGGGGCATTACATTAGTGGTTATTATTATTATACTATTATCCAACTTTTATTCACTCAAAAAGGAAGGCAAGGATTACTTTGAGTGGGAAATGTTTCAGATTTTCTTGTCTGCCCTCATGAGAGCTCTGGTCCCCAGTTAGTATCTTTTCTCCCCAGTTAGTGTCACTGTTTGAGGAGGGTCATGAAAGCTTTAGGAGGTGTGGCCATGCTAGAGGAAGCACATCACTGGTGGGCTCTGAGAGTTCTTAAGCCTTGCTGGACTTCTAGTTTCTCTTTGTTTCCTCTGCCTGCTTGAAGATGTGATCACTGGGCTTTCTGATTCCTTGGAACTGGAGTTATGGATGGTTGGTTGTTAGTCACCATGAGGCTGTTGAGAATGAACCGAGTTCCTTTGCAAGAGCACCCAGTGCTCTTAATCACTGAGCCATCTTCTCCAGTTCCCCCAGTCACTGTGTTTTATCACAGCAGCAGCAGACAAGTAACTAATACATGGTGCTTTTGTAAACCTCAATCCCTAACCATCTATCTGTAAGGCATGTGTTTTTTATAGATGTGGTCTGACTATGGCAGGTAGGGCAGAGCTACCATTTGCCTTATTCTAAATATTAGTTTTATTTATTGTATTGGCACTACCATACACCAATACCTCCTAAACCATTCCTATGAGACACGCCTACTCTAAGCCCAGGTGCGATAAAAGTAGGCAAGTATGAAAGGCTAACAAAATTTCTCAGGGAAACTTTTTTTTTTTAAACTTTCGACTAATTTTATTATTTTCTTGTATTCATGTTATTCTGTATGTTATACAACATGGTAGAGAAAAGATTTCTTTAGAGGATCCTTTCCTCTATAATTAGTAAACTTCAAGACTCAAAGTAAATGCATATAATTATAATGGAATATTTAAATGGGTAAGCGAGTATATTTGAAACCCTTGCCAGAGACACAATTGGCTTTGGTTTCCCTGACACCTGAGGGCCAGAAGAGGGTGTTAGATCTCCTGGAACTGGAGTTACAGACAGTTGTTCACTGCCATGTGGGTGCTGGGAACTGAACTTGGGTCCTCTGCAGTAGCAGCCAATGCTCTTAACCACTGAACCATCCCTCCAGCCCTTGAATTATCAATATTTTTTTCTACAACAAGTTAATAAGATATTGGCTGAAGGGAGAGAAAGTAGTGTTATGTTTGTCTTTCCAGGAGAATTGCAACATAAATTTCATGTAGTTTTTTTGTTCTTTGTACGTGTGTGTCTATGTGTGGTTCTGCATGTGTATGCTTATGTTTGTGTGCAGGTGCATGCACCTGTGAATTCACATGTAGAGACCAGAGGTCAATGTCAGGTGTCTTCCTCTATCAGTTGTTCTCCCCCTTATTTTTTGAAACAGGGTCTCTCACTGAACCCCCAAGATAAAAGTGCCACTATTGTACCAATGTTGTATGCTGTGTCAGCCACTGATGTGGTGATTTGGTCTTGAAGCTGGTGTTGGACCTCTGATTGATGTTTTCTCTTGGCATCTTCATAATGCTCTCCAAAGCTATGAAAGCTAGCCTACAGGAGAAGTGGCTTCCAGGGCAATTCCAGGTCCATTGCTCCAAATCCTGTGTCCAAAGTATGTTCTATCTTCAGCAGTAGGGTCTTACCTTCAAGTTCTATGAGGCAGTCAAGGGCTGTGGCAATAGCTGTGTAATTTGGGGAGTCTCTTGTACTACCCTGGCCAACAACTCAAAGGAAGGTTTCTCCTGCTTGGCACTGTTCCTTGTAATATAGCCTTTAGCTATACACTTGGACTCATGTGGAGATATTGTATGTGTAATTTGTCCTTAGGCTGTTGGACTAATATGATTCCCTCTGTTTTTTTTTTGTTTTTTTTTTTTTTAACACTAGCTAGGCATTATTTATCTCTCCTCTCCCCCGTCTAACCCTTCCTCCATGGCTTTCATTTAAAGTGTTCCTATTGTCCCCATTTCTTCCTTGATAAAACCAGTACCTATGGTCCCACCTCTCGAGCTCCTTCTTTCCCTTTATCCTCAAGGTTCCTTTAATAACCCTCCATTCCCCTCCCATTTAAATAGCCCCATTTTATCCATTTCTCCCCTAGTAACACCTGCCTCCTACTGTCCTTTCTTCTCAGGTTCTTTCTTTACCTCCCCAATTCCTTTTCATTATCCTGGTTCCTGCAGCTATATCTGTATACATACTCACATATAAGGATTCAATTCTAGGGTCCACACATGCAGGCAGAACACTCACACACATAAAAATAATAAATAAAATATATTTTAAGAAAGAATTGAAAAGTATGTTGCCAATGAAATGTTGTCATTTGTGGAAAATGTATAGAATTGGATGATGTTATGTAAGTGAAATAAGTTAGAGACAGAAAGCGAAGCCCTGCATGTTCTCTCTCGCCTGTACAAAAGTGAGTTGGACACTTTGGGGAGCAAGAGAGGCTTGATTTGATCAGTGTGTGTTATATGCATAGGTTGACATGGCAAATGAAGCCCATTTATTTTATATATTAATCAAAAATGAAATATATTTAAGAATGTATTATAAAGAATGCCAGTTAAGAAATCTGAATTAAGGCCAGTGGGTGGCACATACCTTTAATCCCAGTACCCTAGAGGCCAAGGCAGACAGATCTCTTGTGAGGTCGAGGCCAGCCTGTTCTATAAACTGAGTTCCAGGCCAGTGTCATGGTTAGCTCCTAGTATGTATATATGTGTGTATATATATATATATATTTATGTATTACAATTACTACTTCCAATAAAGTTTAAAGAAAATGTGCTGAAAGGAATTGAGTTACCAATCTTTATCTGAATGATGTAAATTGTTGAGAAAGAGAAATAAAACAATTATACCACATTTCCTGGAGGTTGTGTTTCCTGGTGTACAGTATTTTCTTCCCTTTCAATGACTGGTCTTATTCACTGGGTTATATTTGGTGTTAGCACCTTTATACATGCCTCATATTTTTCATACATGTGCATGAGACAGAAAATCTACCAAGACATCTTGTTCTTTTAGCATTCTCACACCTTTTGGTTATGGGCATGTTCAAATTTTTTCTTTGGATTATAGTCATTTGAATAAGATTGTATCTTGTGGCAAGCTAGAAAACCATTATGTATAAAGTAAGGCCACTTGACCCTATTGTCTGTTCCTTTTTTGTTGCTAAGGGAAAACGTTTTATTCAGCTAAAAGGCAAAAATCAGAGCTAGAGAGACTGCACAGTAGGTAAAAGCACTTGCTGTGAAAGTCTGACTTGAATTAGCTCCACAAAAGGTAGAAGAAGAGAACTAACTCCACAAAATTGTCCTCTAGCCTTCCATTCCCATAGTGATGTCCACAAGCTAGTTATTGTTAGTGTACACCTTTAGTCCCAGCACTTGGGAGGCAGAGGCAGGCGGGTCTCTGTGAGTTTGAGGCCAGCTGGAGCTATAGGGATACCCTCTCTCAGAAACAAACAAACAAAAAAAGCCCTCCCTGGTTAACATAGAATGAGTGCCCCTTCTCTCCTTCTCTTCCCATCATTCATAGGTAGAAAGTATGATGCCTGTGGCTTAGCATCCTGCCACCCTGAGGCCCATCAAGAAGCATGGAGAAGCAGATCCCTCCTATTGTTTAGCTGGGAATGTAGCCCACCCTGAACCACTTCTGGACTTCCTCTGCCATTACCTACTTGAACATGCTGTGGTTTGAGACACATTTACTCAGCTTCTACTTCAAACCAAAGTAAGTAGTAAAAGTGGTCTGTGCTTAGTGATTGTCTTAGCAACCTCTCCTGTTGCTGTGATTAAAATACTCTGACAAATGTAACTTAAGGGAGAAAGGGTTTGCTTTGGCTTAGAGTATCAGAGGGATATAGTTCATCACAGAGGGAAGGCATGGCAGCAGACAGGGAAATCTTAGTGGTAGGAGCAGGAGGCTAGCTGGTCACAGTGAATCCACACTCAGGAAGCAGAATGTGGACAGGAAGTGGAGCCAGACTACAAAGCCTCAAGGTCCATCCCCAGTGACTCACTTCCTCCAGCAAGATTCTACCTCCTAAAGATTCTCAGCCTACCCAAACAGCACCACCAGCTGGGACCAAGTTTTCAAACATGTGAGCTTATGAAGTCCAGTTCAACATTCAAACCCCAGCAGTGATGAAAGATGGTAATCAATCTCTTTAAGCCTGTCCAATCATCTAGAAATTAGACTTTGTACCACTGAATTGTGTTTCTTTTCTTCTTGATTGAGTCTCATTAGGTACCTAGTTGTCCTCATATTCTGGTTCCTCCTGGCTCAGCCTCCAAATTCTGAGATTATAGAC
>NW_008334762.1:330214-364022 GCF_000622305.1 Nannospalax galili | reverse complement strand
TAGCCCCAGCTGTCCTGGAACTCACTATGTAGACCAAACTGGCCTTGAACTCACAGAGATCCGTCTGCCTCTGCCTCCCGAGTGCTGGGATTAAAGGCGTGCACCACCACCACGCCTAGCCCACTTATAAGGTATTTTGATCAAATCCATGCCCACTCCCTCCCCTCCAACTCCTCCCATATCTCCCCATCACTTTTTTTCTGGTAACTTCATGCACTCTTTCTTCTTCTTTTTTTTCATATGGGGCTTTTTGCTAATCTAACATTCTCCCGTCTGAAGAGGTAACCCTAAAATCTTTTAAGGATTAGATAAAAGCTCCCAAATACTTTTGATAGTTTTGGCCTTTGTAATGATGTATGTTGATAAAGGCCAAGGACATTGTGACTTTTAGCCAAGAAATTGGCTACTTTTCTTTGGGGTCTTTTTACCCTAACTGTCTAGCCAGTTCCTACCTCCTATTCTTATCACACCATCATCTGAAGAGGTTACCCAAATTGTCAATGGGGAATCAGGTCACAGACTGCTCTGGCTTCTTTCAGGCTGAACAGGGACGAAGGATGAGGCAATTGGAGTACCCCTTCAGTGGGTCTATCTAAAAGACTCCCAAATTGCATAACTCTTATCTGTAGGGGGAAAAGAAAGTCCTTGACTGGTGAATAGGAGATGTGAAGGAGAAGTAAAAGCAAGACTAACTAGCATTACAAGTTCTAGACATGGAACTAAAAAGAAGTCAGAACAGGGCAATTTTCAAATGTTCATATCAGGGTCCATTGAAATTTCTTGACAAGGGCTTCCAAATGCATCCCTCTATTGGGTTCCTCCTCATTTTTAATTTGTCTTTCAAGGCTGGGCTCTAGAGTGATGGATTCAGGATTTGCTTTCAGGAATATTTATAGCTGTTGGAGTGGTTAGATTCAATGTCAGGTCTCTCTCAAAGGCTTCTAAATAGGGGGAGAAAACAAATTTAGCCATCATTTTAGTATAATAGTGGGTTGTCTCCCTTAGCTACAGGTGGGCATTACAGTATTGCAGACCAAAATTTGAAGTAGCATTTTCTGATTAGAAACAAAATCACCAATGATAAATAATTGTCTAAATAACTTTTTATATGGACTTAAGCCTAATGTCTGGGAAGTGTAATTCCTTGAACTCTTAAAGATATATACTAATCACTTTACTCTTTGATTATACTTTCCTTTTGGGTGTTTAAGACCATACAGTTGGCCCAAATAAATCAATTTATTTTTACACTTAGGGTCATTTGGGGATCTGTTCCTCAGGGGTCACACGGGCTTGGGAGGAGCCCCTGGCTCCTTTCTTTCACCAGTTCCGTCTATGTGACGATAATCCAAAGGTCCTGCTCGATCATGTCTGGCTTCACTTGGAAGTGTGGATGTTTCCTCTGAGTTGACCCTCCTCTTTGTAGACTGAACACTGGCTCAAGTCCATCTGGTGGGGTCTCCATGGCTTCCCTAAACAAGAGGACAGGTGACTCATACAGTTACAGGACTTTTTGTGAGATTTTCCATAGTCCCCTTGAACCCAGCTGACCTTGGAGGGCAAGGGGCAAAAACTGTCCTTTAAGTCCCTCTGACCAGATTAGTATAGGCCTCAAAGTATGGCTGTTAAACATCCTATAAGGTTAGTTCCACCAGTCTGGTACTTTTAATTGGATGTGCTGTGTAGATAAAGCTTGGGTTAAAAAACCAAATGTTTTCAGATAAATCTTGACTAGATACATATTTTGTTCCTTAAACTAGTTGACTAAACTATGACCTTAGAAATTTTAAGATTATGTGTATATTATTTTTGTCTCATCCTTTATACATCATAACAAACCTACACAGACCTTCATCTCTTGCTTAGGCTTTCTCATTTTTTCTATTTTGGAAAATATCTCCATTCCCATTTCCTTTTAACATCTTTTATATTCTCACTTTTTAGTAATTATGAGACATAATATCATTAACAAATAAATTTTCCATTTGTTGTGAGAATTCTCAGCAGTTTCTTCTGCATGAAGTAACAAACACCATCACGACTTCTGCTGTACCTGATTATTAAACATCGTCACAATTGGGCTTGTTGCTGGTTGTGCTCCTTTATTAAAGGAGGGGCAAGCAGGGTCATTGGACTCACTGGAGTATCCAGCTACTCTTCCCAGCCAACTGTACATAATTTGGCCCTAATCACACATGGTCTCCTGGATTTGAGGAGGGCTAAAGTATACAATCTGGGGAAGGCTAAGAAGAAAAGTCTTGACCCATGCTGGGTAAAGGCTTTCCCATGTGCATACCCTCAGGTCATTCATACACCTCAGCAACCCCTCAGTTATCTTGGTAAGTAAGCTCAGTAAATTCATTGGTTCCCCAGTAAAACTTTAACCAAACATTGGCTTGACACTAAAACCTTAAAAGGGAAGAAGCATTGCTTAGTATCCTTAGTCCTTATTTTAAAAATGAGAATTATGAGATAATAGATTAAAAGTAAGAAAAACCATTTTTGTCAATGCCTGACAAATAGTAAATGCCAAATATTATGTTAAATTAAGATCTCTCTCTCTCTCTCTCTCTCTCTCTCTCTCTCTTTTAAATAACTGTATTAGTAATACCCATGACTTAGCCTAAGGAAGATATGAAAATGGAGACATGCTGTGGTGGTTTGAATGAGTGTCCCCCATAGGCTCCAAATATTTGAACACTTGATCCCTAGTTCCCAGTGCTGTTTGGGGAGGGTCATTGAACCTTTAGGAAGGGTGGTGATGCTGGAAGAAGCATGTCATTGGGGGTGGGCTTTGAGAATGTATAGCCATGCCCACTTCCAGACTGGCTCTCTCTGCTTCCTGTGCCTGCTTAAAGATATGATTGCTCCGCTTTCTGCTCCAGCCATCTTCTGCCACTATGCCTCCCCTGCCATTATGGACTCTTACCCTCTGGAACAGAAAGCCAAATAAACTCTTCTTTCTACAGGTTGTCTTGACCCTATGTTTTATCACAGCAACAGAAAAGTAACTAATACATATGCACGACTGATTTTTAAAAAATGTTCCCTAACATTGAAAAAAATAAGTGAGCGCTAGATATAAAATAAAATTTACTAGATGGATGAGCAAAAGAAGAAATGGATGAGTGGAGGCATGAGTGTCAAGGGTGTCTAGTGACCACCCATTACTCAGAGCGGCTAGAAGAAACAGTCATAGTATCCAAACAATGCTGTCTAAAGCTTAATAAAGTTCTTCTAGAGAATTTAAGATAGCTTGCAATGTGCTAAAGCATAAACTCTCCACAGAACACTGGGTTGTGTCCCTACTGATAAAGCAGAGTATGGCATCATGGGAAGTTCCTGGAGCCCCTCATGGGAAATCTTTTCAAATTGGATTAAGGTCAGTGCTTGTCTCACCTTGTCTGGAATTTTATCAGATTATGTTACATGCTTATCTAACATTAAATTTCAATTTATGTAGTACACATTTGGCATTCTGCCATAAACAGAACTCATTAAAACAAACGAAATGTACCAGAACAAGGTATTCCTCATAAAAGCCTGTGCTTCTGTAATTTTTTTTTCCCTTTCTGAATCTGAAGACTCATACTGAGCACAAGCAGAATTCCAACTAGAATTTCATCATCTGCTGGTTCCAGGCTTATCACA
Source organism: Nannospalax galili (assembly GCF_000622305.1). Lineage (NCBI taxonomy): Eukaryota > Metazoa > Chordata > Mammalia > Rodentia > Spalacidae > Nannospalax > Nannospalax galili. The sequence goes on along the minus strand of NW_008334762.1, from coordinate 360,371 downwards.
ACAGTTTTGTATTTTTACAGGAAATATATATCATTGAAAGATAATATTTTCTTCTGCTTGCAGGAAATATGTGCAGTGTTTTTCACTGAAAGTTTCTGGCTTACATACCTTCTGACATCATATCCTTACTGAAAGCCCATTCTTGTTTTGGAATTTTTTAAATACTTTGTTGTGAGTTCTGCTGAAGTCCTGATTTACATACCAGCAGCTCACATCTTTGTGTTGTTTGTGCCGTTTAGTCAGCAGAATCCAAGTTACTTCAGGTGAATATAAAGGAAATAACTTTAGCCAATTATTCTGTCTGTCTGGGACCCCCCCCCCAGAAAGAAGTAAATGAGTCATATTTAAATATTTTGAGCTAAAGGCCGAATCTCAGTGATACAGGTTTGAAGAAATCAACACCATAGTTGTTGTGTTGCTCTTCTGGAAAGCCGTTCAAAGACCATGGGCATACAACTACAGGTGAGGAAAGAGTCACCAGTGGAACACTATTGAACATGACCTCACTGAGTCCCAAGAGACTTTGAGTGTCATCTACACTCTAACACATATCAAGAATTCCTTTTAGTTTGGCACAAGACAAGGGTGCCTACTCTTACTAAATGTGCTGTGTAATTTTAAATAGAATTCTGTGAATATCTATGAAGTGGGTGACATATTCATAAGGGTAAAATGACATTTTTCTTTTTGCCTCCCGCGTCAGAGTGCACCAGATTTCTCTTTTAGGGTATTTCTCTCCACAATTCTCTTGAAAAAGTCACAAGCTGAGGTAAAAAATCACAGTGCACGTGATGTTTCAGTGTGGCAATGGGGAGAGTTCTCCTGTGCCTTAGTTTCTCATAGTGAAGAACATATTTGCAGCATCAAAGATGTTCAACCACAAAATGGCACTCTGCCCTTCAGGAGACACAGCATCTAAAATAGCTGCAGCTTTCCTTGGTGTCCGGAACCTAACTCCTTGCCCACCCAGTCTCATTGCCTGAATCTAAAACAAACAGACAAATAATGAAATAACAGTTTTGGAGGAAATGCTCACGAGAAACAATTGCTCATTCATGTTGTATCCTGTTTTAACAGTGTCTCCTCTCCTGGCCTGAAATTTGACAACACACACACACACACACACACACACACACACACACACGCACACAAAATCTGTGTTGTGTGTTTTCATTAACTGACCTAATTACTAGGTCTTCAACATTCAATTTACTGCTCATTTTTGCATTTGTTTCTGATGTTACCACCTGGAACACATTGTCTCTTATCAAAAGGCAACTGTAAGAATCCTACCTTGAACTCTATTCTCTGATCAGTAGTAATCCTTCTAATGCTCTCAGGTCCTGTAGTGACCCAACTCAGTCCCAGTTTATAAATACATATGATGCATGTGTCTATTTTCTTATTTCTGATTATAAGCTTCTAAAATGTTCTAAAATGTGAAGGTGTACTTTTCTTTTTTTGAGACAGGTTCTCCCTGTAGCTCCAGCTAGCTGAGAACTCACTAATGTAGACCAAGTTAGTCTCGATCTCACAGAGAGCCGTCTGCCTCTGCTTCTACGTCCAAAGTACTAGGATTAAAGTTGTGTGCCATCACACCCAGTTAATGAAGTATAATTTTCAAAATGGTGAAACCATGAATTTTATGCAAATGTAAAAGCAAAATGAACATGTATCAACAATTTTACTCATATCATCAACTAATGGGAGAACCAGTAAGATGCTAAAGCTGGCTCATGAGAATTTGACCTAAGAGGCCTATCTATCTATTTTTTTCTGAGACAGGATCTTACTTTTTACAACTCAACCTTCCAAGTGTTGGGATTACAAGTGTGTAGTACTGTGATCGGCCTCTTCAACTTTGTATTCTTAGTGGAATAAAATGAGTGTGTCTTGCCATTGTGTTAGTCTGTTTTTTTTTTTTCCCATTACTATAGTAAATTACCTGAAGTAGGCTGTCTTATAAGAGAGCTTTATTTACTATAGGTTATAATTCTGGAAATTCAGGGGACCATATCTGGTGATGACCTTCTTGTAGGCAGAGTCTCTGGATGGTGGAGGACAAAAATGGTGAAGATATTCCTTGGTGTGAGTTAATCCACTGGAGCCTGGTCAGTCTATCTAGTGTCACTCCCTTGAAGACAAATTCTCACTCACCTAGCAGTGGTTAGCTGCCAATAGTTCCTCAGCTGAGGTTGGGACTTCTTACCTATATTTTGATATTGTTGTTTTTATTTTATTAATTTCTGCCATGATCTTAATTATTTCTCTCTACAGATATTTGATTTGATTTGTTCATGTTTTTCTAAAGGCCTTAATGTGCTTTGTTAAGTCATTTATCCGATATCTCACTGATTTAAAAAAAAATACAGGCACTTGCATCAATAAATTTCCCTTAGATTGCTCTCATTGTATCCCATTAGTTTTAGTATGTTGTATTTTCATTTTTATTCAATTGCAGTATTTTTTATTTCCTTATTGATTTTTTTCAGTAATCCATTCATTATTCAAGAGTGTATCATTAATCTTTATGAATTCGTGTATGTTCTGTATTTTCTCTTACTATTGATTTCTATTTTTATTTCATTGCAATTGATAAAATATAAAAAATATTTCAAATTTCCTTTGTTAAGACTTGCTTCGTGTCCTATTATATGATCTATTTTGGAGACAAGTGCAAGGCTGTGGAAAGAATGCATATTCTGCATTGTTTGTATGGTATATTCTGTAAATATCTGTTGTGTCCGTTTGATCTATGATGTCATCCAACTCAGATAGTGCTCTGTTGACTTTTGTTGGAATGTTCTATCTATTGCCAAGAGTTGGGTTGAAGTCATTCACTGCTATTATAGTGGGTTGAATTCTTGTCTTTATATCTATTTTTGTTTTTATGAAATTGGGTGTACCTATGTTTTGTGTCTATGTGTTTAAAATTGTAAAGGTCTCTTGTTGGATTGTTCCCTTAATCAATATGAAGTGACCTTCTTTATCTCTTTTGACCAATTTTAATTTGAAATCTATTTTGCCATGAATTAGAACAGTGATTCTAGCTCGCTTTCAAATTCCCTCTACAACTTTTGTCTCCCTCTTTTTCAATTTCCTCTTTAAATTGCCTGTTACTGATAGTACAGTGCCAGTTTTTGAGGCTTTCTGTCTTAGTGTGACTCTAGTCAGTCCCTCTTACTTGGAGGGAGAAGCTTCCAGACCCACCAATCCCTGTAGGGGAGATTCTGAATATTTGTCCTGTTCTGCTTTGTAAAGTTTTTTTTCTTTTTTTTTTTTTTTTTTTTTTTTTTTTTTGGCTATTACACTAGAGATTATTCGTCATCACCTCTGACTTCTGATAGACATTTTCCAGTTTTCCCCAGTTTACTCCCTAGAGATTCTAGCATATCATGCTTGTATGTCATTTACCATCTTAGATATTTCTTTTATGTCCACTATGGAGATAATTTGAACTTGGAACCATAAGGGATTGACTAGGTATCTAGTATTAATCTAAAATAGATCTTCCCTGATACAAATGGCATTAAACATTTTTCTTTGAGACAAGGTCTCCTGTAGCCCTAGCTGGCATGCAGCTTGCTATAGAGCTCAGGCTGGCCTTGATCTCATAGGGATTCACATGCCTCTGCCTCCTGAGTGCTGGAATTACAGGCATGTGCCACCATATCCAGCGTTAAACATTTTTTTTTTTTTAAGAAATGAGTGATCATAATAAAGAGTAGAATACAAAATCTATATTAGTCTTCATTTTGCTTATCTCAAAGTTAGTCCACTGTCTACTGTAATTTCACTTACATTCTTATCACTCTGAGAAATATTTGCCAAGTCTGTAAATGATTAATTCAATGAATGCTTTTCAGTCTTTATGTTACAAGAACTATCTTCAATTTATGTCATTGTTCACCAATTCCTGCATGAAAGTGATTTCTAGTTGTCACCAGGATTTCAGTCTGGACCCTCCTTGACTCCTCGGTCTTTGTGATCTCTGTTGAAAAGATTGAGATGAGACATGCAGAGAAGACAGGCAGAGTTTATTACAGATTAAAGTAGAGCAATCTTGAGAGGTAAGAGTGAGCAATGAACACAGGAAGCGTTGTACTGATCTACATTTTAGTCAGACTTTATATTCTTTCTAAAGTCTCTGGAACAAGCAACTTTCTCTGAGTAACTGTCCTGTCCAGTCCAGGTGGTTGACTGGTCTGTTTGGTTTGACTCAGGAGAGTGCAATGGTAGATCTTTGTTCTTTATCAGAAAGCCTCTTGCTGTACAGTAATCTTGTAAGGTTTAGGGCTTTTAGACCCAGATTTAGAGTTATCTGTTAGTGAGTTCAGGATGTAATGCCTCCTCCCAGGTCCAGAAATGGGATTTAGAACCCATTCTTTCGATCAGTAGTTAAAGTCCTGCAGTTTCAGCCTTTTATTTTACAGGTTGTTGACTATGAGGGAAGCATCCAGTCCTAGTGCCCTCCAAGCCTGCTACTATCTAACTGCTTCCTGGGATCCATTTCCTACCTCTTCCCTAGTAAGAAAGCCATCTACGTTTCCCAATATCTGTTGAAATTACCATAAAGTGAAATTCCACCACCCATCTGTAAGTGGAAGTGTATAAAAGAATCTTTAGGGGCTGGAGAGATGGCTCAGCAGTTAAGAACACTGGCTGTTCTTGCAGAGGACCCAGGTTTGATTCCCAGCACCCACATGGCACCTAGCAACCATCTATTACTCCAGTTCCAGGGGATCTGATGCCCTCTTCTGATCTCTGTGGGCATTGCATGGCACGGGTGCACTTACATGCAGGCAATACACTCATACACATAAAATGAAATATAATAATAATAAAAACAGAATCTTTAAAGAGATTGGTACTCTCTGCATGTACTCCTGACCCCTACAATGGATCTCCAGCAGTCATCTTTGACTGTAAGATGCAGAGCACAAAGAGAATCACATCATAAAGGAGCCTGATATAGGGATCAGCTGCTTAACTCCACACCTGCTCAGTGTGAGAAAGAACTGTCACCTGCCGCTAAATCTAATCCGGCTATACACTCTGTTTGAAACTCCCTTTCCCTTCTGTGCTTGCTTTCTGTGACTGCTCCTCATTGCTCTTCTTCCTATTGTTTGTGATCTTCTAACTCAGTCTTTCTTTCTTTGATCTGCCCCTTAGTTTTTGTCTCCAAGGACCCATACAGCAGTCTGTGCTTAATCTAAGTATTCTACATCAATGGCCATACTTAGGATTGCTATATTGTGTTGTTGCCTCAAAAATGCATGCTGGAAAGACTTCCCATGCTCAAAGATATATAGGATTAATATTGTGAAAATGGCTATACAACCAAAAGCAATGTACAAATTCAACACAATAACCATTAAAATTCCAACACAATTCTTCACAAAACTGAAAAAAAATCTCAAATTTCATGTGGAAACACAAAAGTCCCAGGGTAGCCAAAATAATCCTGAATAATAAGAAAACTGCTAGAGACATTACCATCCTCAATCTCAAATTATATTACAAAGCTATAGTAACAAAAAGCATGGTATTGACATGAAAACAGACATATTGATCAGTGGACTAGAATTAAGGACCTATATTTAAGCCAACACATTTACAGTCACCTAATTTTTGACAAACAAGCCAAAACATATGTTGAACAAAATACAGCACATTGAACAAATGGTGCTGGTCTAACTGAACAGCCACATGTAGAAGAATGAAACTAGATCCCTGTTTCTCACCATGCACAAAACTCATCTCCAAATGGATCAAGGACCCCTGCATGAGGCCTGATACCCTGAATCTGATAGAGGAGAAAGTAGAGAATATGCTAGAACTTGCAGGCACAGGAAAGTCCTTTATGAAAAGGATATCTATAGCACAGTCATTAAGTCCACAACCGACAAATGGGAACTCATGAATCTAAGAAGCTTCTGTACAGCAAAAGACACCATCATTTGAGGGAAGATGCAACCTACAGAATGAGGAAAAATCTTTACCAGCTATAGTCTGATAAAGGGTTAATATCTAGGCTATACAAAGAATTCAAAAACTAAACATCAAATAAAAGAAAACAAACAACAAAAACCCTCCATCATACAGCCCATTTGAAAAATGGGACAGGAAGTTTTCAAAAGATGAAACACAAATGGTTGAGAAATAGTTAAGAAAACGTTTGACATCTTTCCTTTCTTGACTACAAACTTATGCATATGCTTGAGCCCCTGAATGGTCATTCCCAACATTCTTCTTGGTCCTTTAAGTCAGCTAATGACCTCACTGTCCAGTCTTTTATATTTCCTTTCTTTGCCACTGCAGCAGAGAGCCAGTTTTCATTTATTAAAACTCTTCTCCACATTGCTGCCCAAAGTGGTATTTCAAAACCAAGCTTGATCACATCACTTCCCTAGATTTTAAATCCTGCAAAGGCTTTCCATTGCCTGTTCATTTCCATGTTGCAAAATAGAAACTTCAGGAAACGTGTCTCTCTCTAGACTCATTTTCAATATCTTCTTCAGATTCCAAAGCAAAGTACTTGAGGCTCCCAAATCACCTACATTCCCTCTTTGTAGGTGTGTTTACTTTGTAATGCATTTTTTCAGTAAGTGGCACTTTTCTTCCTGTTTCACAGCAAAATTCCATGAAACCTTGAAAACTCAACCTAAACATTCTTCCTTTTGGAAAAGTTTCTCTGAAAAGCCCTTAAAGTCTATGCAGATTGACATTTATCATCAAAGTTCCCAATAACTTCTTAAACATGCACAAAGCCTCATTATATGTGCTCTGATGCTGACCACTTTACACTTCTGCTTCCTTGACTTGAGTGAGGTCATCTTCTTACACCTGGAGTATTATCTCCTTCCCAATACAATTATGTACTGACAAGAAATGTTGAAAGTATTAGTTTTAAAAGGTTAAAAATGTAAGAAAACCAAAGCTAGACTTACAATCACATGAATCTAGAGTTTAATTACGAGCCTACAAATGATAATAAACCCACATAGGAATTGCTGCTGAGCACACCATCACTTTCTGCGAGGTCTTTGTTGCCTCCCTTTCATGGTCTGCCTGTATCCTTGACATTTAATCCAAGGGCAAACATGCTAAATGTGGCTTAGCCTATCGGCTATCCACCTATAGGCACTGGAAATGAGTTGAGATGTGCAGAAATGCAAGGTTTCATGAGCTGAATCATCAACGTGAATGCCCAACGGAGAAGCTTCTGAGCAGTTAACCTCATGATGGCCCTAGATCTGCTCCCATTTCTTTTCTCCTCCTAGGTGATGCATTCTGTTCTTTGATTGATTTTTGAGAACACTCCCCTATTTCACTGGGATTGATTAAGTCAATTTATTTGGCTTACAGATAAAGGAAACTTTACCAAATCACCAATTATAAAAGTACTATATTCCTGGCTGAGCTTGTGTCTTATGGAATAGTGTTTGAGTCTTATAAACTTGTAACATGAAGCTCTTTAAGCACAGATTCCATTGCTATCAACTTGATTAGATTTAACAGAAGCACAGGCAGATGAATTCACAACAGTATTTTCTACAAACTACATGAACTTAATTTGAATAAAGGTTTATTTTCTCTTTAAGTGTCATTTATTTTCTTCATGTTTTTCACAAAAGAACACATTTTCTCCCTTCAAAAAATAGATTTCCTAAGCCGGGTGTGGTGGCGCATGCCTGTAGTCCTAGCACTTGGGAGGCAGAGGCAGGCGGATCTCTTTGAGTTCAAGGCCAGCCTGGTCTACATAGTGAGTTCCAGGACAGCTGGGGCTGCAGGGAGACCCTGCTTCAAAAAGCCAAAAAAAAAAGATTTCCCATTTGAGCATAGCAGTACATACTTGTAATCCAGCACTCAGGAGGTTGAGGCAGGAGGATCCATGAGTTTAAGATCAGCCTGGGCTACATAGGGAGACCCTGTCAAACGACAGCAGAAACGAGAGTGAGAGTGAGAGCGAGAGAGAGACCTTCCCACTTCAAATTTAAAACGCCATGTTAACTTAGCAAAAAAAAATTAGCTTTTATTCTTCCTAGATATTAAATCCACATTCACTCAATAACAATGACAACACAGTCTTATGCATATAATGTCTGGTGTTTTCATAGCAGCTAGCAGTGAACAGCTTTCCTTACTAATAGCTTGACAGTACACTGTGAAATTCCTTCTACCCCCAAAAGAGCAATTATAAGATATGGCCTTTTTGTAAACATAACCGTTTATAACAGGAACTCCTAAATTTATCCAAAGGAAACACAAAAGAGAAATGTGCTTAGCCAAATTGTTAACTTCAAGCTGAGATTTGGCAGAACATTGGGAAGAAAATATCCTCTACTCTTTGGGTATTACACACATATTCAGTGGAACACTTAATGATCAAAGCAATCCAAGGTTTGGAGTGGGCATATCCAGCACCCCAGCTTTCTACACACTGTCACAAGGCATTATTAAATGCCAATTCAGAGGATATATCTGTCTGCTGATTCAGTTCCACTACTTCCTGTCAACGATGATAATATTATACAAATCCTTTATATACTCAGCGGTTATTTAACAAAGTAATCTCAACTCTCAGGAAATAGAGAGAATAACCCATCAAGCTAAAAAGCTTACTGAGAATTCAAAGCAGCATGACAAAACACAGGTGCTAAAGCCTGCTCTGACCTCTATTCACTCTTATTTTAGAACTGATTCTAACTGGTACACAGACTCAATATTATGGCTCCCAGTAAATAACCAGCAAACCCTAGGCAAGTGAAGGAAGCTTGGAGAAAAGTTATAAACAGTTAACTGCTGTTATACTGACAGTGAGGAAAGAACAAATGATAGGAAAAGTAGGCATCAGACTACGAAACAGGTGCTGTCTGCAGTCATTTCAAAGATGAGCAAGTGGCTCTGTTCATCTTAGTATCCCCAGAAGCAATGTTGTATTATTTATTTTGTGAGTGGGGCATACTGAGCTATCAAGCAGAGGTCATATTCTGGGTGTAGGCCTCTGTTCAAGAAAGCAATGAGACAGTCATTTAAATTTCTATAAAAGAGGCTGGAGAGGTGGCTCAGCAGCTCAAAGGCCTTTCTGCTCTTCAAGAGGATCCAAGTTTGGTTTTCAGCACCCGGGTTGGGAGGTTCACAATCACCTCTAACTTCAGCTCCAGAGGATCCATCGCCCTCTTCTGGCCTCCACAGCCACCCACACATATACACATATAAATAAAAAAAACTAAAACTTAAATTTCTATAAGAATGTATTATATTTATTTAAAAATTTGTAGGTTTTATTTCAAGATGAGGTGGAGACAGAGATGGGGAAGAGAGTGGATGTAAAGGAGCGACAAGCCCCAGGTAACAAAGCAGATATGACTAAGGGCTTAGTTGTTAGTGCAGCACATGGTGCCAGTAAGGGCTAAGGAGTACAAAGGGAAAAGAGAATTGCAAGAGAAGCTTGTGAAGGCTCGAGGGGCTTGGTGAAGGGAGGCCTGGGTGGGTACAGGAGAAATCACTGTACATAGGAAACCAGGTAGTGTTTGCAGTGGGGGAAGGAAGATGTGATTCTCAATGATTAGAATTGACCTACAACACCTGTAATTTTGGAATAAACTAAAATTATTTTAGGTTAAATCAATCAACCAATCAGCCAATCTTCATTTATTGAGCACCTATTTTATACCAGACTGACACTAACCATTAAACTTATTTGATTTAGAGTTGATAGGAATCACAAGAAGTGTTCATACATAAGCCACTTTCACAGGTAAAGAAACTGAACCTTAAGAATCCAGTAACTTGCCTAAGGCCACAGATTTGAGAAGATAGATCTAAATCTGTCTGATTCATATACTCACTTCCTTTCTTCTGCTCTAATCAGTTGATTTCTGATTTTATTTGATTTTGTTTATTTGCTTCATGTCCAATAAGAGCTTGAGTATTTATTGATAAGGATGTTATAACTGGGGCTCTGACTAGCAGAGTGAACACAATCCATGTTGGGAGATGAGCAACAAGAAGTGAGGAGGAGAGGTGTGACTTTGAACTTGTACAAGCTTCCAGTTATCTCAGAGACTATGAAGAAAGTAATTACCGCTGAAATAATTTAATACTTCACTCTTTAAAGCTTCTGCTTTTGTGTATAGCCAAAGCAAATGATAGTTCTTGTGGTAGCTCTGTATTGAAATCTTTCTCCATGGCTCTGAAGTAGGTTCTAGTGAGGACTTGAATGAGACGGTTGCAAAAGTAACAAGTAACCAACAGGCTGAATTTCAAATATAATGATATATCCAAAATACTTTACCTTTTACAACTTAACTTGGGCCCTATTTCCCAGGTCTTCTTGTTTATGTATACCAAAGAATTAGAACCATTGGGCTGGTTGATTTGGGAAGTGTCTCCTTGGAACTCTCATTTTGATGCATGTGAGAAACATTTAATGAGATTGGTTTATCATTCAACTGCTTGAGCAGAGACATCTTTAAGCATTGATGAGTGGCTTTTCAGCATTCCTCACCTCCAAAGAGAATCGCACAATTACAGAGATTTCAGAAGACTGCATTCATGTGGCTTTCAGTTTGTATTTGAGCATTTCTTCTTAATCTTGACCTAGCCTGAAGGAGTCCATTATGGAATGCCCCGCCGCCCCCCCCCCGTTCCTAAGGGTTCCACATTTAAGTGAAGAAAACTGTTTGTTTTGAATTGATGACCAAAGGCTACCTAGTAACGGGGAGAGTGTGGTATGAGAGCACAGTAAGCATGAGGCTCCCAAACAAGTATTTTCTAAAAAAATATTGATACACATTCCTTTCACTTGGTAGTAGCCTATCTGTGTGCCTTTCTGTTCTTGATGGGACAAAGGGTGTGTGGCTTCGAGTTGGTGAACAGACACTGGGCTAAGTAATGCCAAGGACTTTGGAATTGACCTTCAGTGCCATTGGCAAATGTTTGAAATAATTTCTATCCTTCTCTTTTTTCTACATCATTTGTCTTTTTCTCCTCACTGTACTCTATTTCATCACTGAAATGGAAAATTCCATGCTTCTGCTTTGATCTACAAGCTTGGAGCACTTGAGAGATAACATAATTCGTTGAATAAACAAACAGTACAGGGCAAAGTAAATCTTTCTTGATAATTCACTCTTTTTTCCCTCTTAATATACTCAATAAAGGAGAAGATTAACCAGTTATTTAAATATTTTAGAACACTACGTGTTTTAAGGTCGATGTTAAGTGTTTGAACAGGCAAGCAAATTGAATTGGTAATCATTGACCAGGGTTGGCTTGGCATTGTGTGTAGGGGGGGCATTGTGAAGCAGTCTCAATGAATTGTAGTGCATTTGTCTTCTGCAGACACCAGTATCTGTGGATCATGGGAAGAAAACTTTATTTAGTTGAATAGTTTTTGGCTGATGCATATTTCTATGGGATTCTGACTGGTAGGATGAGATCAAATGTTGCTGCAGGTGGAGCAAGACGATCTGGGTGCTCTTGCCTTCTTAGTGAATGCTGAGTTTTGGGCAGATCCTGAGTTCCAGCTTGCCCCCTTTGGCGCAGTGGTCATTTGTGGTACTGAGGAAGTAATTTCCCCAAATATGAATTTATTCACGCAACAAACACATGTTGGATGCTTACTTTGTGCTGAGCAATGCAGTAAGTTCCAGTTTTTCTTCAATGAAGGTCCTGGGGCAAAGCATCCTGGGGTCCCAAGGATGTATTTCTCTATGAGCACTGAGGGACTGGTCATCTGTCAGTTTCAGTTATTTCGCCTTCTTTATTTGTGTGCAACAAAACATCTGTGCTCCAGTAGAAATTTCTAGGACCATTTGCCACTAATACGTTGATCTTTTCTTCTGTGATTTGAATTAAACTTTATAGGTGGAATAATTTGTTCATTCATTCATTAAACAAATATATATTAAATGCTGCCAGATACCAGGCTCTGAGCCAAACACTGACTATACAATAATAATCTAAAAGACAAATTTTTTTCTCTTATAGAGCATAATTGGATGAGCAAGACCAAAAAAATATGTTACAAATTGTGGTTAGAATTATGAGGTACAAGACACAGTGCTCTGAAGGAAGTGAAAGTACCTGCTTGAGACTGGAGGACTTTTTGAGTAGACATTACACAGCATTGTTATGTAATAGTGGCTTTTACAATTCCAAAGATATAAACAATAAAAAGGAGGACTGGTGATGGCTCAGCAGGTAAAGGTGCTGGTCATACAAGCCTGGTGATATGAATTCCACTCCCAGAACCCACATAAAGGTGGAAGAAGAGAGCGAACTCCATAAAGTTGTCTTCTGACCTCCATACATATACCATGGCATGCATACTCACCTACCCTCCCAGACATCTCACACATACACACACACACATACACACACACACACACACACACACACACACACACACACACACACACACACACACAACTTAAAGGAGGAAGGAGCCGGGATATGAAAATCCAATGGAAAAAGATTGAAGAACATATACAATGGCCACAAAATGAGTGTAGAGTTCAGAGGTTGGCAACCTGAGGACAGTTTAGTAAGACTGGGGTTGTGAACATGGAGAAGCCAACTGGAGAAAAGAATAAAAAGGCTTACTCATCATGATAAATATTTTATTGGACTTCAAATAAAAATGGGAAGTTATGGAAGAATTTTAAAAGGGGGAGTGACTTGATTTGTGACATAACATATTGAAAGGAGAAAGGATACTAGTTAGAGTTAGTTCTGTGGCCCTTATCTAAACAAAAGATGATGAAGGATTGGATTTAGGTGGTAGAGCAAATAAATATTTTTTATTAGGTTCTATGTGGTCTGTGGTTAGCATTTATAATTTAAACCCTTGATAAAGCAATGCTTTGATAACCAGCATTACAAAAAAATTAAGTTGAACAATGACAACATTACTCTGAGTTAGAAGCCTTCAATTACACATCATGGTATGACTGGGTACTCAGTAAGTGCTCAAATATTTGAGAAGTGAATAATAAATGTTTAGTACTCCTACGTTTCTAAGAATTTACAGAAAAATTAACATTTTAAAAATAAATTTTCTTGGTTTCTCAGATATCAGTGGAATAATAAATATTACAGTTGGAAGGGTTTACTTGAAATGCTTTGGCAGTCCTACTACCAGCAAACTCAGAACATTTTTGTTGCTATTGGACAAGAAGCACTCATTCTCTGAGCTGGGTCCTTGGTAAACTGTGGGCCACAGCTGATGCTGAGCTCTCTAATACTGCCTGGGAAAGACATAGACACAGTTCTTGGTGACATTTTTGAAGCCCTAGGTCCAGGTACAACATGATAAAATCATTTCCTTTGTGCTTTAGGTTCATTTGCTAGGATATCTTCTTTTCACAGAATCAAGGATCTTTGGAGTCTATGTGTTCTAGTTTGTTTCTGCTGCTGTGATAAAACACTGATCAAAAACAACTTGGAAAGGAAAGGGTTTATTGGGCTCACAGATTATAGCCCATCATCAAGGGAAGCCATGGCAGGAACTAAGGCAGGAACCTGGTGGCAGTAGGTGAAGGAGAGATCACAGAGGAATGCTGCTTCCTGGCTTGCTTCCCCTGGCTTGCTCAGTTACTTTTCTGAGTAACCAGGCCCACCTGCCCAGGGATGGCACTAACCACATTGGGATGGACCATCTTACATTATTTAGCAATCAAGAAACTGCCACACAGACATGCCCACAGGCCAATCTAATGGAGGAAATTCCTCAATTGAGGTTCTTTCTTCTCATGTGACTCTAGTTTGTGTCAAGCTGACAAAATTAACCAGCACAATTGACCCCTTGTCAACTTGACACAAATGCATCACTATTAGACCACAGCCTTTCTTTTCTTATTATTCCCAAGATCTCATGTTAATATCATAATATAAAACACGGTACAACTTTGAAAGTCTCACAGTCTTTAAAAAATTCAAATACTTAAAAATTCAAAGTCTCTTAAAACTATTCAGTCTTTTAACTGTGGACTTGTATAAAATATAAAAGTTAATTTTTTTCTTCTTTCAAAGAGTAAGAACTGGGTACACTTACACAAAACCAAATTCTATCAGTATAGCTCAATGTCTGACATCTGTAACTTACTCTATGATCTTCTGGGCTACAAAAGGCTTGGCAAGTTCCACTTCTTCGGCTCTGCTACATGCTACACACACTACTTATGTCCTATGCTCAGGCCAGCTTCACTCCATATCTGCCATTATCCTTGGTGGATGTCCCGTGGTCCTGGCATCTCAAATATCCTGGGGTTGCTACTCTAACTGAGGCCCACCTTCTCCAAAGGCCTTCTGGCCTCTCTACAGGGATTAAAACACATGGCTCACCTGCTATCATGACCCTTTCATGTCTTCAAACCAGTGCCATGTGGGAGACTCTCAGATATTACCAAGTTCCGCTATCAGCTTGAAATGTAGTCTTGGCCCCCGTGGATCACAACTTATGTGTTTAACTCTGAGGAATTATTTCCCAGAAGATTCCATCTCAATGATGCTGGTCTGATCTCATGTTAATCACAGCTGATTTTTTAGCCCTAGATAACTAGTATCCTTTATTTTAATAAAGCACAGATTTTACTTCCAAAGATTAACAATCCAAATTATCAAAGGAATGGCCCCAATAGTCTTTGAAGAACTGTAAAACTTCCCTCTGATACTTCACAAGGTCAGTCTCCATCATCTCTTTGTCTCTTGGCATTGTCTTCCCAGTTCCCACAAAACAGCCCCATTAAGCTCTGACTACTCAATTGCTTTTCCAGACCAAATTTTCAAACACTTCCATAATATGCTCCAAAACCAACATATCATGTTCATTACCCCAGCAAAACCCTCTGGTACCAATTTTGGTTCTGGTTTGCTTTCTGTTGCTGTGATGAAACACTGACCAAAAACAACTTAGAAAGGAAAGGGGTTACAGATTAGAGTCCATCAAGGGAAGCCAAGGTAGGAACTCAAGGCAGGAACCTAAAGGCAGGAAGTGAAACAGAGACCACAGAAGAATGCTGCTTATTGGCATGTTCTCCCCGGCTCAGCTACTTTTCTTATACAGCCCAGACCTATCTGCTCAGGGATGGCACTGCCCACATTGGGCTGGAATTCTTACATTAATTAGCAATCAATAAAATGCCATATAGACGTGCCCACAAGCCAGTCTGATGGAGGAGATTCCTTTTCCCCAGATGACTATTTTGTGTCATATTGACAAAACTCAACCAGCACACTGTGTCTTAGAAAAAAGGAAATGAAGTCATCACTAAGATCATGGTAATATATACAAATGGAAGGGTCAGGATACTTGACATCTAATTTTGTGTTTCTGTTTTTTTCTTTAAGTTCAAAGATCTGTTTATTTTTGTCTAAGCTTTATCTGAATGTTGTACAAAGGTTAAAAGTAACATTTAGTACTTGAACTTCCAGACTTGTGTCACTAGCTGGCCTGGAACTCCCTATGTAGACCAGATTGGCCTTGAACTCAGAGAGATTTGCTTACTTCTTCCTCCTGAATGTTGAAATTTATGTCACTATGCTAGGCATAAAGATGTTTCTTAGCTTGCTATATGGAATAAAGAAACAAGGGCTACTGAGAATAATATACTAAGGTTGTTAGCTCAAGGTATGACCATGGAAGTAGACTGATGGAAGGGAGAAAAATTAAGAGACTTTGCATGCTAATTTACTGATGGAGATATTTTGTTGATATTTGGTTTGAATTTTACTGTAAGACAAAGAATACCTTGCCTCAGACAATGTGGTAAATGAGAATCTCTCAAAAACATAAAAACAAATTGTGAAAGATAAATATTTTTGAAGTCCATAAAGGGTACCATAAAAACATAAAATGTGTCCTGTTGGCCTTGACTTCTATCTCTTCAGAGAAACTGCTGTTACACATTTCCTATCTTCGTTCGTTAAAACTGCTTCCGTATTTTCTACATCACTGAGTATGAATAAAATGAAAACATTGATGTGTCACCCTGGGGTAGGCAGAAAAGGTAGAGTAGGTCAAAGGAGACTGGAGGCCTTAGCATCCTGAGGTCTGTGAGATGAACATCTCTCTACCCTCTAATCGACTTGGGGTGCAGCTGTGTGCTTTAACACACTGGCTGAGAGACTCTGGTTTTAAAAATAAATGTGTTATTGTGTGTTCCCACCATTTTTTAAAATTAATATTTTTAAATTTTTTTCTTAAATTCTAGTTTGGGGCTTATAGCAGTTGATAGTATTACTTGATCCCCAAAGGTTAACAGGGCTGCTTTTACTTTTTTAGTCTGAAAAGAAAAAAAAAGCACTCAATTTATATCAGTTTAAGCAATAATTAAGCACAATTTCTATTAGATATACTGGGGTGTGTGTGTGTGTGTGTGTGTGTGTGTGTGTGTGTGCACATTCCAGGGTGTGTGGGCGTCACTTTCTTTTAGCTGTTTGTTGACTCTGAGATGAACCTTTCAAAGGTTCTTGCAGAGAAAGGTTGCTGCAGTGGGCCCTTGTACTGTTCAGTGAAAGGCGAGACACTGGCTTCCTTGCTTCCTCAGTATTTGAGAAGTGCAACCTTATTACCTGTGAGTTACATTTAGATGCAGCATTTATCTTCTTGTTCTGAACCTATTCTTTCTTTCATATTTACATTTAGTGCTTACTGTAATCATTATATCCTAGTGGAAAAATATATAGGAATAACCTAAAAATGTGAAAAAGGGGAAAACAGGGAAAAATTGTCAAAACATTAGCTTGATTGAACAGAACAGAGTGTGTCTCTCACTTGATGTTGGCATCATTCATTCTCCCTTATTGTTCCTAAATTATCTGCCCAAGATGGCAATTCTCAAGGCTCTACCCTAGAGATAAGTTTTTTAGAAGTCCTTCTCTATTGAGATTCCTTCTGGTTGCTGCTTTGTTTACACCTGGGCTTCCCTTTTATTCTTCCTGCTGCTTAGTCACATTTTCAAACTACTCCTGTCTTAATGCAGTCCTTCTTGTGGCTGTCTGTGTGGCCAGCTACTGATTTGCACCATCACCTGCTCCATGAATTGCCTGAACATGGCCTCATCAGCACAGGTCACTTCCTGAGTGTAAAGATTTAGTTTATGCTGCCTCTGGGAAATCGACAAACTGAGGTTTCTACCTGGTCTTCCTGTGTTTCTGATATTTACTAAAGAGGTCGTCTGTCTGTCCCAATCACTCTTACAATTCCACTGGACTCACTTTTACTTGGCTTTCAGCAAACAGATGACTAAAAAGACAGAACTATTTTATCTCTAGGTGGTAGGAAGGAGAAGAAGAGCACAGTTCTCTTTCAACTGAAGATGAAGTCTCAAAAGTAATTTTTTCTCATCTTTAGTTCTAGAGATATGCTTCAGGAAATGTCAGCATTTATTTATTAATAGATTCACAAAAAGTTCATCTACTTTTCTACAAAAACCAGGACTTCTGGGCAAGTTATTTGATGATCACTTTTAAGAAGCAGCTTATATGTACTTTGGATTGTAGTTTCAATTTAGTCAGAAAGCAAATTGGCTGTGACCTTGGCCCTTCTGCCCTCTCTGTGCTGACGTGAGTCACTTCATTGGCCAGGTGGTGAATATTTTTACAATCAGGTAGTTTTTCTCCTCTTTTTTCAGGCAAACTCTCACTATATAGACTAGAACTCACTTATAGACCAGGCTAATCTTAAAGTTATAGAGATCTGCCTGCTGCTGCTTCCTGAGTGATGAGATCAAGGGCATGTTCCACCATGGCTGGCTCAGGTATATTTTTCCTGAAGCTGTTTGCTCAGCTCAACAGAGTGCCAGCCCTTAAATGAAAGGTATATGGAGCACTTCTATTTTATTTTAAAAATTAAAATCCACCCATGTACTGTAGCACACGCCTTTAATTGCAACACTCGAAAGGCAAAGGCAGGTGGATCTCTGTCAGGTGGAGGCCAGTCTGCTCTATATACCGAGTTCTAGGGCAGCTAAGGCTACATGGAGACCCTGTCTCAAAATAAATAAATAAATAAATAAATAAACATTTTCAGATTCTTTTTCTATCCATTCTTCTCTACATGCCCAGTCTCTTGCCATAGAGTTTTCTAACCTGACTTGGTAGATGGCTCAAAGATTTTTATGTAAAAATTGTGTGGATATGAAGATATTCACCATTCTGAGGGAATGTGTCCTAGTGATCATCAAGTCTTAAGCTATGTGTGAGCCCTAATTATTGAAATCACTCTAAGAATTTGAATTAAAGTCCCTAGCTAAAATAAGACTGATATCTCCTAAATTATATCCAGCATAGAGCACAAACTATGGTGTCAATTCCCCAAAGTATAACTTATGTTTATATGCAAGATTTTTGTATGTCTTTTCTGTGATATTTCTGCTGACAAGCTTTTTGGGGCTTTCAAAGATTTATTCAGCATATGCTACAGCTATCACTCCACCTTGGGAATCTCCATGCACCAAAGGTTCTGGGCTTAGAGCTAAGGTTGATGGTCCTTCACCTTCCATTTCTCTGAAAATATTATGAAATGCAATATTGAATTTAAAAATCTAATCATGAATATTACTAAAGTCTTAGCTAGGGATATAGCTCAGTGGTATAGTGATCACCTAGCATGCATAAGGCTGAGTTCAATCCCCAGTAGTTCAGCAAGAAGACAAATCAATGCAGAGAAACAAAAATCTAAAATCAAAACAAAATTCCCCAAACCCTCAGTTCTGTTTCTTTTTTATTTTAAAAATGTCTTGTAAAAATAACATTTTATTAATTCTTCAAGAATTTCATGCAATGTATTTTGACCATACTCACCCCCATCTCCTCTCAGATCTGCCCCTACCTCCCTATGCCCCCCAACTTCATGTCTTTTAAAAAAAATATTGTTTTTATGTGTATGAATGTATTGCCTGCATGTTTGTAAGTGCACCCATGTCATGCAATGGCGGCGGAGATAGAAGACAGCATCAAATTCCCCTGGAACTGGAGTTATGGATGGTTGTTAGCTACCATGTGGGTGCTGGGAATCGAACCTGAGTCCTTTGCAAGAGCAGTCAGTGCTCTTAACTGCTGAGCCATCTCTTCAGCCCATGTATTTATTTTTTTAAAAAGCCCATCAAGTTCAATTTGTGTTCCTCTAATACTTCAGGGTGTGGGGCCATCCCTGGAGCATGGTCAACCTACCTGTGGTCACACTCTTAAAACTGACAATCCCCTTCCCAACAACTATCAGTTACTGATACCTCCTCATCTAGGGGTGGGGCCTTGTGCCCACCTCTCCCCTCCATGCTGGGATTTTGTCTGGCTTGTACATGCAGGCACAACTGCTATGAGTTCATATGTTCAGCTGCCCTGTTGTGACTAGAAAATACTGCTTCCTGTAGTCATTCACCACCTCTGACTCTAATAGTCTTTCCACCCCCTCTTCTACAACAGTTCCTGAGCCTCATGGGGAAGGATGTGATATGGATGACCCATGTAGAGACAGTCTCTTATTCGGCATCCTGATGAATGGGTCTTTGTGTTAATCACCAATCTACTGTAAAAAGAAGCTTCTCTGATGAGGGTTGAGAGATGCACTAATGTATGGGTATAACAATGTGTCATTAGGATTCAATTTAATGCTATGTCAATTTAGCAGAATAATAGTGGTATCATCTCTCTTAGAGTCTATGACTATTCTAGCCACAAGTTCTTGGCCCAATGTGGAGACAGATAAGTGTTCTGTCTGGTGGAGCATGTCTTAAATTTAATAGGAAAGTGGTTACTCTCATAACACTCATACCACTATTGCACCAGTGCACCAGTGTCATCATTAATGTGGCTAGCAGGGTTCACAGCCAAATAAGATTGATGGTAACTTTTCTCTGTAAGAAGTGTGCATAGCACCTTCCAGCACTGTGAAAGCTAGTTAGTAAGGATGAAGCTTCAAGGTCACTGCCAGCTTGATTTCTTTGTCCTATGACTCAGTATGCAATGCCTTTAGCAATAGAGTCATGCCATCAAGTTCTAGAGGGTAATGAAGAGCAGTGGCAATAGTCAGTAATGCTGGGAGTGGTCTATGGGATCACTCTCCCAAAGAGATAACCCATTCCTGGTGTCTAGTGGGGTCATTGTCTTCCAGTTATAGGAATCTTTTAAATTCATTTTAAATATCATTTGTTCCAGTGACATAATGGATAATGGATTGGCCTCTTAAAATACCCTAAAATTTTAAAAAAGTTCATGATGATGTTGCAGAGATAAACTGAAAGATATTAATACCCACCCTTGAAAAAATAAGATTGTTTTAAAATATAACTTGAAACAACTCCAAAATGTAAAGGAGACACTGTATTACACAGTGAGTCATGTGTCTCAGCTTTAATAGCCAAGGATAGAAATAGTTAGATGCTTTAATTTTAGAAAACCTACAAAACTAAAGAGAAATGTATCAATTATTTAAAGTGTGCAATTTTTGTTAGAAAGGTAAGAAAGTTTGGGCTGCTGTGCAGCTCAGTGGTAGAGCACTTACTTAACATATGAAGACATGGTTTCAGTTCCCAGCCCTGATAAAGGTGAGGGGTGACTTTGCTGTTGAAATGCAAGAGTCAATACTGGTGGTTCTGGTGTTCAATGCTATTGTTTACAATAAAGTCACACTAACCAGCAGGTGCCACTAGTCTTGCAAGTGTCAGGAGTCAAATTAATGTCATAGAGTGACTACTGTGCTTTCCCATGCAGTCAATGATTACAGCTTTTAGATGACAGTTGTGAATTGGATGAAGTTGTTCTCTAGGGAGTATCCCCTTTCAATAGTTGATGTTTACAATGGTATCATATGCATCTTCTTACTTCTTGTCTTTCCTTTTCAAAGATAATTTTGACTCACTTTCCCTGGTAAAAACACCAAGGGTGCCATCCTTATTGAGACATAGTCTGGTAGTCTGGATTTCAGTTAGCAGACACAGTGTCCTAGTTAGCTTTTTATTGTTATGATAAAGCACTGACCAAAACCACATTGGGGAAGCAAAGAGCTTATTTCATCTTACAACTTCTAGGTCACAATCCATCATGGAGAGATATCAGGACAGGAACTTAAGGCAGAAACCTGGAGGCAAGAACTGAAGCAGAGACCATGGAAGAATGTTGCTTATTGGCTTGCTCCTCTGGCTTGTGCTCAGGCTGCTTTTTTATACAACCCAGGACCACCTACCTAGGGGTGGCACCACCCACAGTGGGCTGGTCTCTCCCACATCACTTAACAATCATGAAAATGTCTCACAGACATGTCAACAGATCAGTTCAATAGAGGAAATTCCTCAGTTGAAGTTCCCTCTTCCCAGGTGTGTTAAGAACAACTGAAGCTATCCAACACAACTAACCCCTTGTCAAACACATCTCTATTAAAATATAACCTTTTCATTTCTTGTCTCCAAGATCTTATGTTAATATTAAAATCACATATAAAACAGTACAACTTTAAAAATCCCACATCCTTTACAAATTCCAATACTTTAAAAGTCTCCTTAAAATAATCTAAAGTCTCTTAACTTTGGACTCCTGTGAAATAAAAAATAAATTAAATGCTTCTTACTCCAAGAGGGAAAAACTGGGGCAAATCCCTGATTAGCTTACAGCAAAACCAAAATCAAACATTGTAAATAGCTCAGTGTCTGATATCTGAGATTCACTTACAATCTTCTCAGCTCCAAAAGGCTTTGGCAGCTCCATTTCTCTGGCTCTGCCATCTACAGCACATACAGCTTTACTTGTAGGCTCAGACCAGCTCCACTCCACACTGTCACTGTCCTCAGTGGTAACCCCATAGTCCTGGCATCTCTGCTATATCCTGGAATCTTCACTACAACTGAGGCTACGCCTTCACCAATGGCCTCTCCTGGCCTCACAGGGTGCCAAGCCTCAGATTCTCTTCATGATCCCTTCAATTCTGCAGTTTTCATACCACCAAAACCAGTACCACATGGGAGACTTTTCCATGTTACCAAGTTTAGCTTCCAGCTTCAACTGCAGCTCTGGACCAGAGCTTCTGTGTGCTGACTCTGAAGAAATACTCTCCAGAAGATTTCATTTCAATGATGCTGGTCTCTTGTTAATTACTTATGAGTTTTCAGTTCCAGCTACCCAGCATCCATTGTTTCAGTAAAGCACAAATGGTTTCACTTCCAAAAATTCTTAATTCAAAATATATTATACAAATGACCCAGATGTACCCATTGCTTCCCTCTGAAACTTCACAAGTCAGGCATCTACCATCTCTGTTTCCCTCAACATTATCTTTCAGGTTTCCACAGAATAGCTCACTAAGCTCTCAGTACTTAATGGATTTTCCAGACCAAAGTTCCAAATGCTTCCACCATCCTCCCCCAAACTATCATGGTCAGATCTATCACAGCAATATCTCACTCTCTGGTACCAATTTCTGTCCTAGTTAGCTTTCTACTGCTGTGATAAAACACTCTAATAAAAAACAACTTAGGGAAGAAAGGGTTTATTTGACTTACAATACCCTATCACCACAGATTATCCTTGAGGGAAGCCAAAATAGGAACTCAGGGCAAGAACCTAGAGGCAGGAACTGAAGCACAGACCATGAACACTACTTACTTGTTTGCTTCTCTGACATGTGCTTAGCCTGCTTTCTTACACAACCTAGGACCACCAGCCCAGGGGTGGCACTGCCTACAGTCCACTCTGATAGAGGAAATTCCTCAATAGAGGTTCCCTCTTCCCAGGTATGACAAGTTGACAACAGAATCCATCCAGTACTCATTCCTTTAGTCAGTGGTAGAAACTGGAAATTGCAGTACAAGGTGACTGGGGTTAAAGGAACAGATGGACAATAACTAATGGGTGCCCAGATGGTATAAAGAAGAAATGATTTAGGGATGATTTGGGCCTTAGTAAATTTTCTTTTTGTATATATATGACACATTTTATAGCTATGCAGTCATCCAAAATGACATCAAAATTCCCAGGTTCAACTGTTGTAAAGCATAAGGGAAGAAATCACTTAGAATGATGTCCTCTGATAAGGTCACATATAATTCCTAGCAATTCTTTGTGTGTGTGTGTGTGTGTGTGTGTGTGTGTATGTGTACTGTTCTTTGTTGAAGTGGAGAGAAAAAAGACTCAAACTCTCAAAATGAATTATACAAAAGAGAAAATTTTGTCTAGTTCTGAAAGTAACAAGGACAACAACAAAGCAACCTGTGGTCATATTCTTTCCAAGTCTTATCCAGGGATATAAAACATTACTAAAGCACTTTAAAGTTGCAAACTGAGTGTTAATATTAAAAAAGTCCTTCAGATCTGATCATCTCCAAGTCATCACTGTCCAAAAGTTTCTTTTATCTTCTCAATGTTGTGTTACACTGCCACCATTCAGAGCAGTGAGGGATAAAGGGTACTTCAGACTGATTAACGAAATTCTTCTATTGTCCCCAAATACTTATCCTTGGGCCAAACCAACCCAGGTTCAGGCCACCTGTATCTGCTCTCACTAGTTACACAACATTCCTAAAGCATCAGAACAAATAAAATAATGGTGTTTCTTCTCCAAATGTCTTGAGATTTGCAACTGTTAAACCCTATTCCAGGTCTAACAAGTTCCTAACACAGATAGGCTAGAAAGAGGTCTTGTTACCAATGCTAAGCAATGCTAAATGCAAGCTTGGTAACAATGCTGAAAGGAGTGAAGAGGGAGAGGGGATGAATGGTTTGCAGGCTGTGTGAATGAATAGGTAGGACTGGCTGCAGACCGAAAGGAATCTCAGGTATGGCATTCACTAGACTCCATGACAAAATACAGCAAATGACACTGAAAGTCTGAGAGGCTGATGAAATTTTGGGAGTAGGGTGAGAAAATGATGGTAAAAGTGTCAGCTTAGAAAATTTAGGGTAAGTCAGGTCAAGTGGCACATGCCTGTAAACTAGGTTGAGACAGGAGGATCAAGTGTTTGAGGCCAGCCTGGGCTACATAACAAGACCCTGTCTCAAAAACAAACAAACAAACAAACAAACAAACAAACAAAAAAACAGTATTGCAGACCAACTTTTGAAGTCTTACATTGGAGCAGCACTTTCTGCTTAGAAACAAAATTATCCATGAGAAAGAATTGTCTAAATAACATTTTATTTAGACTTAAGTCTAATGTCTGGAAAGTTTAATCGATTGAACTCTTAAAGAAATTAGCCAGGCATGGTGGCACATACCTATAGTCCCAGCACTTGGAAGGCAGAGGCAGGCAGACCTCTGTGAGTTCAAGGCCAGCCTGGTCTACATAGTGAGTTCCAGGACAGCTGGGGCTACAGAGACCTTGCTTCAAAAAGCCAAAAAAAAAAAAAAAAAAAAAAAAAAGGAAATGTGCTGACCACTTTAATCTTTGATTATACTTTCTTTTTGGGTGTTTAAGACCATACAGTTGGCCCAAATAAACTAATTTATTTTTTACTCTCTGGCTGTTGGAGACTTCAAATCTTGGTCTGCAATACTGTAGGGCCCACCTGTAGCTAAGGGAGATAACCCTCTATTGTTCTAAAATGATGGCTAAATTTGTTTTCTCCTCCTATCTAGAAGCCTTTGAGAGGGAACTGACACTGATTCTAGCAACTCCAACAACTATCAAAGTGCTTGAAAGCAAATCATGAGTCCATCACTCTCAAGTCCAACCTTGGAAGACAAAAGAAAAATGAGAAGGAACCCAATAGAGGGATGCTTTTGGAAGCTCTCATCAAGAAATCTCAATGGACTCTGATGTGAACATTTGAAATTTGCCCTGTTTTGATTTTTTTCTAGCTCCTTGACTAGAACTTGTAATGCTAACCACTCTTGCCTTTACTTCTCCTTCACATCCCCTATTCACCAATCAAGGACCTTCTTTTCTCCCTACAGATGAGAGTTATGCAATTTGGGAGTCTTTTAGATAGACCCACTGAAGGGGTACCCCAATTGCCTCACCCTGTGTCCCTCTTCAGCATGGAAGAAGCCAGAGCTGTCTGCATCCTGATTCCCCATTGGCAATTTGGGTAACTGCTTCAGAGGATGGTGTGATAAGAATAGGAGGTAGGCATTGGCTAGGCAGTTAGGGTAAAAAGTCTCCAAAGAAAAGTAGTCAGTGTCTTGGCTAAAAGTCAAAATGTCCTTGGGCCTCTTAGCAACATACTCTGTTCCAAAGGCCAAAAATGTCAAAAGTATTTGGGAGCTCTCATCTAATCCCTAAAAGATTTTAGGGTTTTCCTCTTCAGAGGGGGTAATGTTAGAGTAGCGAAAAGCCCCATTAAAACAAAAAGAAAGAAAGAGTATACAAAATTGTCAGGAAAACGTGATCGGGAGATATGGGAAGTGTTAGAGGGGAAGGAGTAGGTGTGGATTTCATGAAAACAACTTATATGCGTGTATTAAATTCTCAACACAGTTTTAAAAAAAGAAACAAAAAAAACAAAAAACAAAGATAGAAAACCTAGCCCGTCAGCCAAACCCTCCACTTAGAATGAGAAGTAGAGCTTTGCCCCCTTGCTTTCCATGGTTCTATATGTCTGACTTTATGATAAAGTGTCAAAAGTCTATGTTCTCCACTGTAAACCATTTTCCTGAGGTTTGATGAAGTCAGTTTCCAAGTCAGCCACTTAAAAGTTATGAAACTTTAAGGAAATTTCATAAGATTTAAAGATAAGGATAAGGACATGTTCTATTTACTGCAAGGAGTTGAGAAGGAAATACCTCTTATTCTATATTCTCAATGATTGGGCTGCTGGGTAGCTGGGAAATGGATTTTGGAATTGTGGGTGTTATTATTTATATACAGGTAAAAGGGAGAATAACCTCAGTGTGTGTGTGTGTGTGTGTGTGTGTGTGTGTGTGCGTGTGTACGATGGGAAGAGGATAGTCAGAAATATTTCCATGTCTTCCTCATCCCCTTTCCTGTCAGTGACTGTGCCCAACTTTTACAGATCCCGTAAGCTTGAAGCCTGCCACCATAGCTTAAAATGTAAACTACGAATGTCTCCTTCTTCAAGTCTTTGTGTGAGGACAGATGTGAGCAAGACAGAGAGGATTCTTTCCAGCTCAGGGACCACTTAGTCAGTGGTGATTTGACTTCAGCTAATGACCCTGTGCTGCAGCCCACAGTAGGACGATATAGACTGGGACTCCTGTGTGTGAGGCAGTGTTGAACTTGGCTTTCTTTTGTTTTTATTTTTTTCTTTTTTTGGTGTGTGTGGTGTATGTAAATGTTTGTATGGGTATGTGCATGTGTTGGTGTGTTCATGTATGAGTCAGAGGTAGATGCTGGTTATCCTATTGCTCTCCAGCTTACTTTTTGAGACAGGGTCTCTTATTCAATCTGAAACTGCAATTTTCTAGACTTGCAATCCAGTGAACTCTGGGGATCCACCTGTCCCCCCATTTTCCACCCTGTCCCATTGAGGTGACAGGCATATGCTACCACAACCAACTTTTATATGGATGCTGAGAATCTGAACCCAGGTCCTCATGCCTATGCAGTAAGCACTTTACCCATGGAACCATCTCCCCAGAAACAACTCCTCCTCCCTTTCCTCCTCCTTTTAAAGGAAACGTTTCTTTTCAACTTCTGGTAAGGAAGAGATATCATCATGATGGGGGAGGCATGACAGCAGGAGCATGGGGCAGCTGGTCACATTGTATTCCCTGTCTGGAAGGTAGGGTCAGGCTTTAAAACCTGAAAGCCTTTCCTCGTTGTCCTACTTCCTCCAGTAAGATTCCATCTCTCCTAACAGTTCCACAACTTTTCGAAACAGTCACCCCCCCACTAGCTGTGGCCCAAGTGTTCAAACATACGAGCCTATGGAGGAATTTCGTATTCAAACCGCAACATTCTGCACCTGGCTCCCATAGACTCACAGCCATCTTATAATGCAAAATGCATTCATTGTGACTTCAAAAGGCTTCATAGTCATTACCAGTGCCAACATTGTTCAAAAGCCTAAAATCTTTTCTGAGACTCCTAACTGTGAGCCTCTATAAAGTAATTTTAAAAACACCAAGCTTGGGGCTGGAGAGATGGCTCAGCAGTTAAGAGCGCTCACTGCTCTTGCAGAGGACCCAGGTTCAATTCCCAGCACCCACATGATGGCTATGGACCATCTTTAATTCAAGTTCCAGGGGAATCCAACACCCTCTTCTGACCTTTGTGGCATCGCACAGCACAGGTGTACTCACATACATGTAGGCAATACACTTACATAAAATAAAAAATAAAACCCCAGGAAGAGCTGATCTTGAAGGGAAGGACCCTTAATAGGGTGACTAAACCCGGGTGGATGAACTTGCACTGAGGGACATCCCTGGGACATTAACTTTATACAATAGGCCTTAATACAAATGACAGAATGTATGAACTCCAGTGGGGAGGCTATGGGAAGGTGCCAAAGGGGAAGGAGGAAATGGACACAGAGATGATTTTATGTATGAAATAAAAAGTAAAGGAAAAAAAATAGACAGGGTGGATGGAGACAAAGCAGCTGTAATTGTTAAGATTAGCACCATTAAAGAGAATCCTCTGGGTCCACAGTGGGACAATAGGAAAAGTGCCCCAAGGGCAAGACACAACTGGTCAAAGGATCCAATTTGTAAATATACAAATTCATTTAAAAGGAGCTTGCCTGACCTGAGACTGCCAAGAGAATTCAAAGTCTTCCTTGCTCCAAAACAATTCCCTAGACAAGTTTTTTGGTTTTTCTTTTTTCTTCTTCATATTTAATCTCAAGGGTAGGGAGACTTCTGCAACTACGTATGTCAGGGGAAGTGAAGCCTACATCTCAAGCTGGCAGCAGTAGTCAGCTGCCAAACACTCTTTGGCTAAGATTGGGGCTTGGTGTTCATTTCCACAGTTCTGTACTGGGTTTTTGTCTGCCTAAGTTTGCATGCTGTCATTATTGTTATAGGTTTGTATGAGAAGGGTCCCACGCACCTATATGACTATTTCTGAATGGTCATGCACTTCTTGCCTGGCTCTTACAATCTTTCCACCCCCTCTTCTGCAGTGGGTGGGTGGACCTCAATATAGGAGACCTGTCCAAGGACCCACATTCTACTGACTCTTATTCTCTGCATTTTGGCCATTTGTGGCCTTTTGTGTTCCTGGCCCTCTGTTGCATGAAGGAGCTTCATTGATGAGAATTGAAAGATGCATTAGTGTTCTCTTCATCCCTTGTTCTATGTTCCATGAGTCATAGGTGCAGAGGTTGCATCCTAAATGTGCCACTTAGGCTTGGGCAATTCACAGAGAATCTGTCTGTGACCAGTGGTATAACACTGTAATAATCTGTCTGTTGAAAAAGAAGCTACTTTGATGGGTGGTGACTGGGATACTTGTCTGTAATTTAAGGATCCGCATTTTGCACATAGTAAGAAATTACATTTGTCTAGGGATATGAGAGCCTTGGGATATTCTCTAAAATCTATGACCTCTCCAGCTATGTGTATTTGGCTAGGTTTACAGTACTGGACATGAGTTTCCTCCCACTGAGTGGGCTTTAAATTCAATTAGGTAGCTGCTGATTACACCCAAGATAAAAGTGCCACTATTGCACTTACGCTGTTTACTGTGCAGGTCATTGATGTGGTTTCTAGGCTTTGAAGCTAGGGTTGGACCACCGATTGATGTTCTCCCTTACCTGCTTGCATAGCTATGAGAGCTAGCCTTCAGGGGAGGTGGCTTCCAGGTCAGTTCCAGCTCCTTTGCACCAAATCCTGTGTCCAAAGTATGTCTTGTCTTCAGCAATAGGATCTTACCATCAAGTTCTGGGAGGCACTCAAGGGCTGTTGCAATAGCCTATGTAATTTTGGGAGTCTCTTGGACTACCCTGGCCAACAACTCAAAGGGAGGTTTCTCCTGTCTGGCACTGTTTCTTGTTATATAGTCTTCAGCTATACTCACAGACTCATGTAGGGATAGTGTATGTGTAATTTTTCAGTTGGTCTTTTGGATAATACAATGCCCTCTGGTTTTTTTTATACTAGCTAGGCACTATTTATGTCTCCTCTTTCTCTCCCTGTCTGACCCTCCCTCCCTGCCCTTCCCATTTAAAGTCCCCATTTTCTCCATTTCTCCCTTGATAATTTTTGTATGCTATGGTCCTGCCTCTTTTGAGTTCCTTCTTCTCCCATAATTCTCTTTTTGAGACAGGGTCTCCTTGTAGCTCCAGATGTCCTGGAACTCACTATGTAGACCAGGCTGGCCTTGAACTCACAAAGATCCACCAGCCTCTGCCTCCCACTATGCCTGGCTATTCCAGTATTTCTTTGTAAAGCCTTCCCTCTCCCCCGCCTTAACTATCTCTTTTTTGCACATTTCTCTCTTAGTAACACCTGTCTCCTACTATTCTTCTCTTTTGGGTTCCTTCTTTTCCTTTATGTTCCCAGTTTCCTTCTAGTTGCCTGGTTCCTGCAGTTTCATTGGGATATGGACTCACTTATATGTGTTTGGGACATGTATTAGTCAGGGTTCTCCAAAGAAACAGAACTGGTAGAATTAATATATATTTATAGAGATTTATCAGCTTAGCTCACAGGATAGAGTCCGAGTAGTCCAACGATGGCTGCACCACACTGGAGGGGCTGAGAATCCGTAGTCACTCAGTCCACAAGGCTGGATGTCTCAGTAGTCCCAATCTGGTGCTGAAGGTCTGACAAATTCCAAAAGATCAGCTAGTCTTCAGTCTACAGCAGCAAAACAAAATCACTGGAGAGTGAGAAGGCAAGCAGCAAGAAGCCTGCCATTCTCCTCTGCCTTGGCCTTTTATATGGGCTGCCATCAGAAGGTAACACTGACATTTAGGGTGTGTCTTCCAGCTTCAGATGATCCAGTCAAGAAGATTGCTTTCATTTCAGTTAATCCCAGATTCAGTCAAGTTGACACCTAGGATTAGCCATCACAAGTCCACACCTCGTCAACTTGACACCCAATAGCATTTCTCTATGTCATGCTTAATTTTCAAATGAAAACAATGTTAAGGTCATAATTTCACCTAACATGATATAACTATCCAATCATACAATGACCAATGCATTATATATCTTAGAGTAGGTGAGAAGGTCTTCAAGGGATGCTTAGTCCTTTAGTGTCTCATAAACCAATATTATCATATAGGTTCACAACACTTAACCACTTAACAC
>NW_008334762.1:329811-330046 GCF_000622305.1 Nannospalax galili | reverse complement strand
CCAAATTACAAATTAAAAAAAAAAAAAAAAAACACAAGTATCTGCTTAACGTATGTGTATACATGCACAAGCCTATTCTTAACCGAATAGGACAAAAATACTCATGTCAATTACAATCCACATTTCTGCAACTGGTCACATGGCCTAAGTTGGTATTCGTAACTACCTTCCTCTACTACCTGGTCTGTATTTCCTCCACCATCAGCAAGCACCTCTGCAGGTCTTGGCTCTTTCC
>NW_008334762.1:328265-329385 GCF_000622305.1 Nannospalax galili | reverse complement strand
GTTCTATCAAGCCAGCTGCTTCAGGATGGTGGAGAACATGGTAAGACCAGTGGAGTCCATGACCATGGGCTCATTGTCATACTTCTTTCACTGTGAAGTGAGTTCCCTGGTCAGAAGCGATGCTGTGCAGATAACATGATGGTGGATAAGGCATTCTATAAGTCCCTGGATAGTAGTTTTGGCAGAAGCATTACGTGCAGGAAAGGCAAATCCATAACCAGAATAAGTGTCTATTCCTGTAATGACAAAACGCTGTCCCCTCCGAGATGGAAGTGGTCTAATGTAGTCAACCTGCCACCAGGTTGCAGGCTGGTGGCCTCAGGGAACAGTGCCATATTTGGGGCTCAGTGTTTGTCTCTGCTGTTGGCAGATCTGGCACTCAACAGGAGCTGTAGCTGAGTCAGCTTTTGTCAGTGGGAGTCCATGCTGTCAAGCCCATGCATAACCTCCATCTTTGCCACCATGGCCACTTTGTTCATGGGCCCATTGAGCAATGACAGGGATAGCTGAAGAAAGAGGCTGACAATCCACAGAGTGGGTCATCCTATCTACTTGATTATTGAACTCATCTTCTGCTGAAGCCACTTTTTGATGAACATTTACATGAGACACCAGTATGTTGACGTCCTTTGCCCATTTGGAGAGATCTATTCACATACTTCTTCCCCAAATGTCTTTCTTACCAATTTTCTAGTCATGCTCCTTCCAAGTCCCTGACCATCCAGCCAAACCATTGGCTACAGCCCATGAATCAGTTTATAATTGCACTTCTGGCCAGTTCTCCTTCCAACCAAAATGCATGACTATGTGCACTGCCTGAACTTCTGCACACTGTGAAGACTTTCCTTCCCCAGTGTCCTTCAGGATTGTTCCAGAAATTGGCTGTAAAGCCACAGCGGTCCATGTCTGAGTAGTGCCTACATAGCGTACAGAACCATCTGTAAATCAAGCCCTAGTCTTCTCTTCCTCAATCAACCGATCATAGGGCACACCCCATGAAGACATAGATGCATGCTTGAGAACAGAGGAATCGTAACAGGAGCAGGAACCATAGGCATTTGGGCAACTTCTTCATGTAACTTGCTTATGCCCTCCAGGCCTGCTCGGGATGATCATATAT
>NW_008334762.1:312780-328039 GCF_000622305.1 Nannospalax galili | reverse complement strand
AATGAACTTCGCTGTGATTCCCCTATGGGGGCCTGCCAGAGACTCCAAACAGCATCTTTATCTGCCACTGATACCTCAAGCACCATCGGGTCTGCTGGATCATATGGCCTAAGGGGCAGAGCAGCTTGTACAGCAGCCTGGACCTGTTGAAGGGCCCTTTTCTGTTCCAGGCCCCAGTAAAAGGTAGCTGCCTTCTGAGTCACTTACATGAACATAGTTACAAGATGAAATTACTTTTGCTGTGATATTATAGTGCCTGGCAGTTTGAAATGGCTGGTTTGGGTGCGGAATGATCTCTCGTTATCTGCCCTCTCTCAGAATCTACTCTCAGTCCAGGCTTTGTGCCTTGTGCCTTATCTGAGATTAAGTCTGTCACAGCTAGCTTTAGGCCTTTTTGTTGAATTAATTTGAAGCAAAAAATATGCTCCACACCACTGAACTAGAAATTTCACTGAGGTAGAAGTCCCTTGAAGTTTGGTTAGATTTATTTCCCATCCTCATGTGCATTTGCATTGCCAACAAGTCCAGAGTGGTTGCTACCTCCTGCTCACTGGATCCAGTCAGCATAACATCACTGATATAGTGGACCAGTGTGATATTTTGTGGAAGAGACAGGCGATCAAGATCCCTTAGAACTAAGTTATGGCACAAGACTGGAGGATTACTCTATCCTTGAGATGGGACAGTAAAGGTATACTGCTGGCCTTGCCAGCTGAAAGCACATTGCTTCTGGTGGTCCTTATAAACTGGTATTGAGAAGAAAGCATTTGTCAGATCTGTAGCTGCATACCAGTCACCAGGAGATGTTGTAATCTGCTCAAGTAAGGAAACCACATCTGGTACAGCAGCTGCAATTGGAGTCACTACTTGATTAAGTTTTCGATAGTCAACTGTCATTCTCCATGACCCATCTGTCTTCTGCACAGGCCAAATAGGAGAGTTAAAGGGAGATGTGGTGGGATTCACCACCCCTGCATCTTTCAAATCCTTAATGGTAGCACTAATTTCTACAATCCCTCCAGGGATGCGATACTGTTTTTGGTTCACTATTTTCCCTGGCAGAGGCAATTCCAGTGGTTTCCATTTGGCCTTTCCAACCATAATAGCCCTCTCTCCACAAGTCAGGGAACGAATGTGGGGATTCTGCCAATTCCTGAGTATATCGATCCCAATTATACATTCTGGTACTGGGGAAATGACCACAGGATGAGTTCAGGGACCCACTGGACTCACTGTCAGACAGACTTCAGCCAAAACTCCATTTATCACCTGACCTCCATAAGCCCCTACTTTAACTGGAGGGCCACAATGCTTTTTAGGATCTCCCATAATCAGTGTCAACTCAGAACCAGTATCCAATGAAGGATGGGGGAAAGGCGAACAGCGTAACTCTTTGGTACTGTGACAAGGTCCTTCCTCAAGGGCACTTGGCCTTCCCTTCATTCAAGGGGTTCTGGGTCTGTAAACTGTCTCAAGTCTGGAAATTGGTTGACTGAGCAAGATTATCTATTGCTACAATCCAATACTGACTTCCTGTCATTCATCCTAGAGCTTTTCTGCTTATACAGATCAAATAAAAACTTAGTAGGCTTCTTATGTATGTAGTCCCTGGAAACACCATGATTGATTAGCTGGAACCACAGGTCCATTCCAGTCATGCCATTGTAGGTATTGTTTTGCTTTTGCTGCCCTTTACGATAAGTACGCTCACCTTGTCTTTGGTAATTCAATACTGCCACCTGACCCCTACTCTGAGGTCCTGTTATACCTATTATATTTACATTTAATTTATGCAATTGAGCAGCAGCAACTCCAACTGTAAGATTCAGCATGAGGAAAAGAGCAAAAACAAAGCTCTTCAAAAGTTCTAGTGTCTCTCTCAGTACTTTCCATCTTATAAAATCAGTATAAGGCATGTCCTCTGGGCCCTCCCATTGTGGAGGATTTGGTGTTGCTCTGCGAATCCACTAGAGTATACCAATTTGTCTGCGCCTTACAATCCCTTCATCAACACTAAGCCAAGGGATATCAGGTATCTGCAGCTCTCTTTCAGTAGGCCGTCTTTTGATAAATACCTCAGCCAACCAATCAAATAAACATTTTTTTTTGTCTTTTTGAGACAGGGTCTCCCTGAAGTCCCAGCTGACCTGAACT
Organism: Nannospalax galili; assembly: GCF_000622305.1. Classification (NCBI taxonomy): domain Eukaryota; kingdom Metazoa; phylum Chordata; class Mammalia; order Rodentia; family Spalacidae; genus Nannospalax; species Nannospalax galili. Next base: position 325,885 of record NW_008334762.1, on the reverse strand, counting down.
CACTACGTAGACCAGGCTGGCCTTGAACTCACAACGATCCACCTGCCTCTGCTCAAATAAACTTTTAAAACCCTTTTTAACTGCATGAGCTTCCATATTAAACCTAGAATCTCCAGACAGCCTGATCCAATTTTATGTTCCTTCCACCATTATCCCATACCCTTCCAGCTCTCTGTCAGTAGGCCATCTTTTGATAAATACCTCAGCCAACCAATCAAATAAACTTTTAACACCCTTTTTAACAGCACGAGCTTCCATACTAAACCTAGAATCTCCAGTCAGGGGGCCCATGTCAATAAACTCAGCCTGATCCAATTTTATGTTCCTTCCACCATTATCCCATACCCTTAAAATCCATTCCCAGACATATTCATTAGATTTCTGTTTGAAAGAATTAGCAAATTCACAAAGTTCTTTAGTGATGTAGCGCACCTCCCCATGGACCACACTTTCTATCTCTCCTCTAGGGGCCTGCTTAGCTTTGAGTCTGGTTATAGGTCTAGAGGCAATAATAACTGGGCCCTGAGGGATATCAGCTTCATCTTGCTTAATGGGATTAGCTTCCTCAATAGGATTACTTGCCTCAGGCAAGGGTGGAGAGGGTGGGTCTGCTGAGGGTGGGGCAATTAGTTCATCAGGTGAATCAAATTCCTCAGCATCTGAGGATTCTAAATCCTCAGCCTCCTCAGGGTTCTCCCAAACATCTCCATCGCACGTGTCAGGATTCCAATCTTTTCCTTCCAATGCCCGCACCTTTAATGCTGGCACCCTTCGAGGCTGGGAATTAAATTTACGTTGTAGGTCAGCCAAACGTATGATAAGGGCTCCAGCTTGATTTCCTGCAGCTTTAGCTCTCTGGCTGCTGGAGAGAAGATTCTCTTCCAGGGCACACTTGGAAACATTTTAACTGTTGCTTGGCATATGGAGCTTGTCAGTTTCTTCATTAAGCTCATTGTTTATCTTCATCACTTTATCCAGAGATGCTAAAAGTAACCAGCCAGCATCATTATTTTTCTTATTTTTCCACAAATTGTCAAATGGTTTATGTATAGAATCACTAATTTTCTTCCTCTTCACAAGAGGTGAGTTAGGAGAATAAATGGGTCTATCTCCATAATTGTTTCAAATAGTCTACACCATGGATTTTCTCCATGTTACCTGAAGACTGAGTTGGAGCGCCTGCTCCAAATACCAACAAGCCCATTAAAAAAATTCATCCTTTCAATTCTTTTTCTCTAGAACCACTCCTGGTACCACAATCTGTATTAGTCAGGGTTCTCCAAAGAAACAGAACTGGTAGAATTAATATATATGTATAGAGATTTATCAGCTTTGCTCACAGGATAGAGTCTGAGTAGTCCAACAATGGCTGCGCCACACTGGAGAGGCTGAGAATCCGTAGTTACTCAGTCCGCGAGGCTGGGTGGCTCAGTAGTCACAATCTGGAGCAGAAGGTCTGACAAATTCCAAAGGATCAGCTAGTCTTCAGTTTACAGCAGCAAGATGAACTCATCAGTGAGAGAGAAAGCAAGCAGCAAGAAACCAGGTGTTCTCCTCTGCCTTGGCCTTTTATATGGGCTGCCATCAGAAGGTAACATCCACATTTAGTGTGAGTCTTCCAGCTTCAGATGATCCAGTCAAGAAGATCTCTTTCATTTCACTTAATCCCAGAGCCAGTCAAGTTGACACCCAGGATTAGCCATCACAGGACATATGCCATGACATTCATGCAGAGGTCAGAGGCCAACTTGTGGGAGTTGATCCTCTCTTTCCACCATGTGGGTTCCAGGGATGGAACTCAGATGGTTTGGTTTGGTGGCAAGAGCTCTTACACACTGAACCATCTTGCCAGTCCCTTGTGTTTAATTTTTATAGCATAGCAGATATGAATTTTATTTTTAAAAACACTCTATTAAAAAAAGGACTGAAGGCCAGGCATGGTGGCACACGCCTTTCTTTAGTTTCAGCACTTGGGAGGCAGAGGCAGGTGGATTTCTGTGAGATGGCACCAGCCTGGTCTCAGTAGCTAGCTCCAGGCAAGCTGCTGCTACAGGGAGACCCTGTCTCAAAAAGACCAAAAAGAAAAAGACCGGAATAATGTTTTATTTTTTCTTTTTCTGAGTATCCTCATGCACCTAGTCTTTTTGAAGTATCCATACTATACAAACCGAATCTGTGATTTTTGCTTCTGAAGGAATGAATTACAATAGTGGGACTATTTTCTTCTTGAATAAAGTATGACAGAACCACAAGAAAGTTATATATTTATTTATTTAAAGAAGGTTGTGTGAATCTAAATTCTTAACAAATTTAGCACTTCTTACATCTAGGGAACTGTGTAGCTTTCTCAAGCTTACCTATCTAAGTGTCCTGGGGGAAAAACAGAAATAGTTCTCATCACATATGGTTCATGTTGGCTACACACAGCTTTGAATTTTTGTGAATGTAGGGAAGGAGTTAAGAACTAAAGTGGACAGTCAGTATTTGAGCCTGTGGAGAAGAAAGGAAAAGGAAGAAGAAATACCTCTTCCTGTCTGATTTTTAACGTGACTAAGTGAGAGTAGGAGTCCTGTGGGGACTGCACTTAATGCGTGAGGTCAGTGGGCAATGAGGCGTGAGTGTGGAAAAAGAGTTGAGGCTTCAGAACACAGAGAAATGCTTTGTTTCAGGTTTCATGGGCTGTGCTTCCAGTGGTCCTGAAATTCACGAAAAGGAGCTGCAGCTTACTTCTGTGTAATTTAGGTAATGTGACACAATTCCTTTTCTTTTTCTAAGTAACTTCCTATTAACATGTATAATTTTCTGCATTTGAGGCCTCCTCCTTGGCCTACAAAATTGGGATGTAACTGTTGATTTTAGTTCGATGTCTCTGTGAGATACATTCTGCTATCCACACGATATTTCTCATTTCTTGCTCTTTCAGCTTTACGTATGCATAAAACACACCATAGTGGAATTGCCTGTTAAATGCCAGCACGTTCATTTGTACCTGAGGAAGGAAAAAAAAGACATGGACCAATGGCTTGTTTGGAACATTTATGAAGTAATAACAAGCTAGAGATGAGCTTCTGCTTGCATAGTGCTTATTTGTACTTAAGCAGTGTCCAAACTGGACCCATATTGGGAAACAAAGTCAATCCAGTAAATCTTAAAGAGAGTATCACTTAGATAATTGTACATAGTGTTAGTTTAAAAAGTAAGTTTAGGGGCTGGAGAGACAGCTTAACAATTAAGAGCACTGGCTGCTTTTGAAGAGGACTTAGGTTCAATTCCCAGCACCGTCTGTAACTCCAGTTACAGGGGGATCCAGCACCCTCTTCTGATGTCTGAGGGTACTGCATGACATGGGTGCACTTACATACATGCAGGCAATACACTCATGCACATAAAATAAAAATAATGAAATATTGTTTTTAAGTAAGTTTATAGACTCACAAAGTAAATTTCAAATCTTATGATTGCAAGACAAAAGATGTGTTTGGTGTGTGTTTAACTTTGCAGTATTATTTGTCAGGCTTTTAGCTAGTGGGCTTGTCTCATTTCAATAAACTATTCCTTCTTGTCAAGGACTTTTATGTGTGTGTATATGTGTGTATGAGTGTATATGTGTGTGTGTCTGTCTATCTGTTTGTGGATCTGTCATGTCTGTTGCATGTAAGCAGGTGTCCATAAAAAGCCAGAAGAGGGCATCAGATGTCCAGAAGCTTGAGTTACAAGTGGTTATGAATCATGTCATGTGGGTGCTGGGAACTAAACTCGGGCCTTCTCGAACAGCAGGAAGAGCTCTTAAACACTGAGCCTCCTCTCCAGCGGCTTAAAAAAAATTTCAAAAGTGTTCAGGGCTGTTTAACTCTCGGGGCAATGTGACACTCTTCTGCAAGTTAGACCGAGTAGCATTACGAGCTTCTTTGTAAGTGTTTTGCAGCTACATTCTACAGCTGCATTGTTTCATTCTGCAAAAGTTAAGAGAGCAAAAGAAAATTTAAAAAATGAAACTAGAATAAAATTGGAAATAGATCCCTCACTCTCTTCTTTCTTGATATTTAGGATGGACAAAAGCAGGAGAGGTACCAAGTCCCTCACACTGCTCTGAAAATCCCAAGCAAAGCAGTCAGGAAGCAGAGGCTGCCTGTTCTGGGGAATAGACACTGATTTTTCCTGCCAAGCACAGCGTCCTTGACGTCCTCCATTGTGGCACTGGTAAACAGTGGGTTTTAAATATCTCTAATACGTTGGACTGTTTGCCCTGTTTTCACTTCTTTCTGTGAAAGTGAGCTGTGGGAAGACGTCCAGTGCCGGGCGATAGGAAGTTTCCCAACCTTCTTTCTGGAGCCATTCTAACCCTAAAGTTTGGTTCTTTACGAATCCCAATCAGATTGAGATAGAGAGGCCAATGATTTCAGAGAAATGGACATACTAGAAGAAAAAAGAAATCTCTAGATTTGGGGAAATGAACTTGATTAGGAAAAATAAAGAAGCTTCTTTGTTAAACAACACAATAGCTGAGGAATGGACTATAATAAAATTAAGTAATCTTCTGCCTTTTATTAGAGAAAGAGAATAAGTTAGACCCTGGAATTCCATAATTCCTTAGGGTTATAGTTGTGCCTGCATATTAAAACTATGGATAAACCCTTCCTGGAGGTGACCTGTATTAGACAGTGAGAGCAACCTACCTGAGAGGAGCCTGTATGTGTGAGGACACCCTGGCTTTGCTTCTGTGGTTAACTAACCATGAAAAAAACCATGTTCCTTTGAGAGCCTCCTATGAGCACATTTGTCTGCACAGGACAATTTCACATGAAACATCATATGTGGGCCGCAGGACGCCAATACTCCAGGAAGTAACTAATGGACAACATTCACTGACAAGCATTGGTTGTTATGATGAACTACAAAAACACAATCCAACTAAGAAAATACTTAAAAGCCACAACAACAACAAGCATCTAAAGCAGCAGCATCTCTGCTTCCACTGTACCTCATGTTCATAGAAGACATCCTCCAAAGTCTTTCCCCGACTGCTGCCTACAGCCTCAAACAGTGGCTTGTAAATCTGAAAAACAAAGAAATTAAATATAAAGGAATTTTCATTTCATCCAAATGTAGATGAAATAGTGTACATTTTTCCCCTGAAAATTTGTACCAGAAGGCCTAATTACTATTAGTAGAGTCTTTGACTTCCTGCCTGAAAAAAGTCCAAATAATAAAAGGATAAATGATGAAATTCTAACTTATAGGCTTAGTCAGGGCTGTATACATGAGGCAAAAGTCACTCTGTTTTCAGTATACATTGTTAGAGATGATTTTCACAAACAAATGCTTTGGGCTCAGTGAACTCTTTAGTTTGATCAGCATAGGTTCATGGGTTCTTTGAGATGACAACTGACAAAACATGTAATTTTAAGTGTGGAAGGAGTGGAAACTGGGAAAGCTCAAATTTTACTATGTTGAAGAGTCACAGGCAATTACAGATAAGATGCTAAGAAGGTTTATGCATACTGTTTGCTGACTTTTTCCTGGAAGGTTTCAGAAACCTACAGGAAAACTCAAGTGTCTTTCTAGAACTGGGAAGAACAAGTCTGAGGAAGTGGAATCTGGGGCGAAGAAGAACAACCATGAGCTGAGGCTCTTCTGGCTGTCTGGAGCAGTGGAGGGAAAGCAAATAAGCAGTTTTTTTGTCTCCCAGTTTCTGCCGCTCAGCAAAGGCAATGGGAAAATCCACATACCTACCCATATAGATATTCTCCCCTGACCTTGCTTCCCCACTGGGTACTTGAAAGGATAATGGGGTCAGGCTGTTTTATAAAACTTTGACATGAACTTGTACTTTCAGAATCTTGCCCCAATGTATGGGGGAACTTGCTTTATCAAGCACTTCAAGAAAGTGCTCAGATAACCAGTCCTAGGAGATTTAAGCAAGGACTTTGTTGGCAGGAGTCTTAGAAGACACCAGCTTGGACTGGAAATGTGAAGTGTTTCTCTGGGAGACATAATTACAGCAAGAGCCACTGCTTGCTGCCATATGGACAGAACTTCTTTGAATAAGATGTCTAAATTGATGCGTGAGCTTCTAAAGGGCCTGTGATGAAATAACACAAGGCGCTCAGCACACTGATGGAAGCACTTACTCCGTAATTATCTGCTACTCTCTTCATCTGGTCAAAGTCTTCAGCTTGAGCTAACAAGCGCAGGCCCTCAGGATAGAGTTTGCCGCAGGTCGGGAAGAGGGTCTCCCGGTCTTCTTTGCTCAGTTCAGTGCCAAACGAGTTAAGAGTGATGATTAAAGCACGTCTGTCAGCCTCAAACTGAATTTGCAAGACATAAAACCAGTGAAATCTAATCATCTATTATACTAAATGCTATAAACAGAATTTCATTTCTGAAGTGATCTACTTTCCATGTCTAATTATAATGTAGGCATGTGTTATTAATGAATGTCCCTTTAGCCTCTCTTGGAAGGGAGTAATTTGTTTGCATCCTGTGATGGCCTATGTCTCTTAAAGCCCTACCAAGCTTTATTTCTCAGGCACCCTGCCCTGAGTTACTCATACGTCGCTGTCAAGCAGGTTACCAGAGTCTTAAATGTGTCTGCCATAAAAATGGGAAAAATGTCATCTATTGTCCATCCAGGTGTAGAATAAGGTAACGCAAATAAAAGTGTCTACCAGGGTGTTTCAATGACAACAACAACAACAACAAAGTGAATGTCTATATGTTAATATCCCTTCCTGTTTCTGTCACTGTTGTTGACACTCACTGTTTGCAATGCTAAAGATCCAACCCAGGGTCTCATGCGTGTCATTCATGCTTTACCGTCGAGCCACATCCCTAGTGTGTGTGTGTGTGTGTGTGTGTGTGTATGAACTTTATGCTATGTACCATTTATATTTTCATAGTTTTGAGTTTCTTTATTAATGATATAGTATATATAACTCTAAGAATCAAGTAGCTTGAGATGATTTACCTTCCTTGCAAGGCCTGACTATGAGCCTCAAGTATGTCAGTATATACTTATGACCTATCTTCTCTGTGCTGAACATCAGTAGGCCCCTGAGCTCCTATTCCATCAATCCTGTTTTCTATAATCAGTCTTTCTTGACATTTCTTTCCTATTTCTTTGCTTTCCATATTTCTGTTTCTTGGTTTTCCTCCTACCCACAGTGACCAGTCATCTTGGTCTATTTTTTTCTCTGATATTTAATTAATGTGTCCAGTTAATGTTGCTTATATGCACATGGGTGTGGGATCGCAGGGCACAGGAACTTCTTTACCAGTGCCATACTCCTAAAGAAAAGTGACTGTTCCTCAGCCATCAGACAACTGCAAGCTCCTCGCCTGGAGGTGAGCCTCAGGAACCACTCCCTAATCCACACTGGAATTTTTAAGTGACTTGATCTTCTGCACATCTTGTATAGGTAACCACAGATGCTGTGGGTTCATGTGTGCAGTAACTGTGTTGTATTCAGAGGACAGCATTTCACAACACTCCTCCAAGTCCTCTGGGTCTTACATTCTTTCTGTCCCCTCCCCACTCCCTCAAAGCCCTCTCTCTGCTCATCCTGAGTATTGGCCACTGGGCTCAGAAACTGTTCTGTAGGTGCCATGTCATTTTGAACTCTGTGCCTGTATTTTCCTACTTGCTACACTCTTAACTCTTAGAAGGATCTTGTCTTTTTTTGCTCATCATGCATTTATGGGATAGTCATTGCCTGTCTCATAGGACTATGTTAACTATTTATTGAATCTAACAAAGCACTCTGATTTCATCGCTTTTTATTTTCTCCAATATTCTTTGCAATGGGAAGTTCATTAACAATGCAGAATCTCAGGTACCTACTGAACTAGACTCTGCCTTTTAACAAGATTTCAAGTCTATTCACAGGCACATGAAAGCTGAGAAAGAATTGGTCTCTGCTGTCCTTCATTCTTATTATCCAGTCACAAAGTCAGGCTTGCAACAGCCTACTGGAACTCTTTTGTTAGAACAGGTGTTTCTTATCAGGAGTGTGAGCGTTCCTGCTGGTATTTTTGATTGCTCTCCTGGAAATCACGGGTAGATCAGAAGCAGAGAGTGGCTTTATTTGGATGCCAAGGCAGTTTTATTCTGGCTAGTGAATATAACCAGTCCTGTCAATAATTTTAGACCTTCTAAGCATAAGAGAAGAAACAAAAGAGAAGTATTTCACAATAATAAGAATCCTTGAGTAAAACTTAGGACAGGATGAGCAACAATGGAGGTAATTGTCTCATATGCTCTATTATTCTCTTTCTAGTTCTAAGATGTCAGAATTTTAAGGAGGAAAATATGGCAGGGTTGGAGCACTGCAGACATCAAGACAACAGAGGCTGTGCAGACGAGGTTGCCCATGAGGGATCACCTGGCATTTGGAAAACAGACAGGCTTTCAACACTGAGGGAAGCAATTGGAAAAGTGAGTAGACAGGTAGCTGGAGGGAAACCAGGAAGAACTTACTAGGCTATGAAGAACAGGAAGAACATACTAGGAAGAACATACTAGGCTACAAAAAGAGTGACGCTAGGTTGTTGGAACAATCCACACCTTTGCCAATGCCTCGTCCTTGCTATTCCTTTGTTCCTTAGCTTGGAAGCACATGCTCCATTCTGTAAGTCTGCAGGTTGAAATGCTACCTACACTAGAGGGGTCCCATCAGAAGTTGTTTTTTTAATACTAAGCCCTTCTATTTCCTCTCTAATTGGATATGATTTCTTTTGAACTCTTTTTATACTTCCATCTATTCTTTTAGTCTGAAGCCTCTTTGCATGAGTGTATATCCTCTAGTAAAAATAACTATAATTTTTTTTTTGTCTTTTTGAGACAGGGTCTCCCTGTATCCCCAGCTGTCCTGGAACTCACTACATAGACCAGGCTGGCCTCGAACTCACAAAGATCCGCCTGCCTCTGCCTCCCAAGTGCTGGGATTAAGGGCATGTGCCACCACGCCCGGCAAAAATAACTATAATTTTAAGATGAAAAAACCCTGTTCTTTGGTCACCCCTAAGCAGTTTGACATAGCATCAAATTATAGGAGACTCTTCTCCTCCATCCCCTTCCTCTTTCCTCCCTTCCCTCCCCTTCCTCTTTCATCTCTCCTTACCCTTCAGCTCACTCTCTTCTCCTCCTGCTTTGTAGGGATAAGGGTTAAATCCAGGGACTTGGGGCATGTTAGACAAGAACTCTCCCACTGAACTACATTCCCGACCCTTTAATGTTCTCCTACTATCACAAGGTTTTTGAAGTCTCTCACCAAATGAGATTCAAGGACATATATTGGAATTTTAGTAATTATAGTGCTCTATCGTTATAGAAATAAAAGATTAATTATATAATTTAAAATTTATATAAAACTGACAAATATCATCTGATCATACTGTTAGAAAAGTGATTGTTTGCCATGCATAGCTGATATGGCTATACAAGTACAGAAAGAGAGTTGAATGGAATTTTATTTTAATGTAATTTCAAAAAATTCTATTTCAATCTGACAGTATACTAAAAGGGTAGGAGAGAGAACACCCAGAAGACTGAGTATGTAGTAGTTTGACCAAGTTCTTCAACTGATAAGCATGTTTCTAATACTTTGCTGACTTTTTAAAACACCACTGAGGATTACAAGGGCTTAATTATTACATATTTTTTTTATTTTTATAGCCTACACAGTAGGATCTTGCTTGTGAATTGATACTGATTTTTTATTTTAATTTTGGGTCTTTTTGAGACAAGGTCTCCCTGTAGCCCCAGCCGGCCTGGAACTCACTATGTAGATCAGGCTGACCTTGAACTCACAGAGATCCACCTGCCTCTGCCTCCCAAGTGGTGGGATTAAAGGTTGCACCGCCATGTCTGGTGGTACTGACTTTTTATACAAAAGAACTGTGACTGGTGAATTTTGTGAAGAAGCTTATGGCATAGTTGATAAGTGAATAGGAACTGCAGCCAAGCTGCCTGGGTTCAAATTCTGACACTGCCACTTACTAGTAGTTTGCTGCCAGGCAAGCAACCAGCTAGTTCTGTGCCTAAGTTGCCCCTTCTGAGAAACAGGTTATAAAATATCCATCTTGTGCAGTTTACAAAGTCCAGGTAAACTCATGTATATGAATCACTCGAGATGGAATCCAGCATGTAGCAAATGTTAGCTTTTTGGATTTTCTTTTTGAAGCACTGAAGGTTGAATTCAGGGCCTCGTGTATGTTAGGTAAGGGCTCTGCTATTGGCTACATTCCCCAGCACAATTGTATCTATTAAGAGTGTCATTATATACCATTTACATGGTTTTAAGTTTTAGAAAAATTATTTAATAACCACATGATTAGAAGAAGCATTTCATTACAGCTTTAACATATTCAATAACAATTTGCAGAGCAATGATACATCTCTTTCAAAAGTGGCTGTAAATTTTTAGGTTCACAGTTGAATTAATACACTTATACAATACTGAGCTCAGTATAAACCCTATAAGACACAAAATTTTATGAGGTTTTAACCTTTAAAAAAGATCTCCATTTCATTTTGAAATATACTGTTTCCTACAGAAAGACTCATTTTTAATGTTACAATCACTTAGATGTTTGCACATGCATCTCTAATCTCTATGTATCTGATTGTTACTAGTCACAGTCGGTTACACTCAGATCCATGGCACCTGAGTATGGATATGAAGTCATCAGGCAGATTTCAATGGTAATATTTATCACCTCTACTAATTAATATGAAGTAAAATTTTATGCTTCTTTCTCAAATATAACTCATTTTTAAAATTTGTTGATTTTTGTGTGTGTGTATCATACAGAACATCCCAAACAATCTTATTCATCTTTATAATCACATCCCAAATATCACCCTCCCATAGCCTCCTGCCTCCCACATACTGGAGCCCATATAATCTGTCAACCCTGTTACTGTCCACTGTGTTGTTGGCCCTCTAGCCGTTCCCCAGTGCTTGTGCATCTGCTGAATCTAGTCAGCCTATCTAGAGGTCCATGTTTTAGGAAGATCAGCTGTTGCTCATCTAGCAGCAACCAGTTGTCAATATTCCTTTAGATGAGATTGGAGTCTGCTGTTCATTTTCCCAGTTCTCTGCTGGGTTACTGTCTGGGGGTCTCTTGGGCCACCCTGGCCAACAACTCAAAGGAAGATATCTCTTGTCTAGCATTGTTATGCAGCCTTTAGCTATACACATGGACTCTTAAAAAATTATATTGACCCCTGTAATCATTGGTTATACATTTCTTTTGGGTGTTTAAGACCATACAGTTGGCCCAGATAAGCCAATTTATTTTAACTCTTAAGGCCGTTTAAGGATCTGTTCCTCAGGGGTCACATGGGCTTGGAAGGAGCTGCTGGCTCCTTTCTTTTACCAGTTCCATCTATGTGAAGATAAGTTTAAGGTCCTACTCGACTATGGGTGGCTTCACTTGGAGGCACGGAGGAAATGTTTCCTCCGTGTTGACCCTCCTCTTTGTAGACTGGACACTGGTTTAAGTCCATTTGATGGGTTCTCCATGGTCTCCTTCATCAAGAGGACAGGTGACTCACCACAGTTACAGGACATTTTGGGAGATGTTCATAGCCTCCTGGAACTCAGTTGAACTAGGAGGGCAAGGGGCAAAAACTGTCCTTTGTGTCCCTCTGACCAAATTAGTATAGACCTCAAAGTATAGCTATTAAACATCCAAGAAGGTTAATTCCACCAGTCTGGCACTTTTAATTATCATGTGCAATGTAAATAAAGCTTGGGCAAAGACCAAACGTTCTCAGATAAACCTTGCCTAGACATATATTATATTCCCTGATCTAGCTGTATGTATAATTTGTCAGTAGGTTGTTGGACTAATATGGTTCCATCTGGTTTTTTAAAACTAGCTAGGCATTATTTATCTCTCGCATTGTCTAACCCTTCCACCATGGTTTCCCCCAGTTAAGGTGCCCCCATTTTCCCCTTTCTCCCTTAATAATCCCCTTCTTCTATGGTCCCACCTCTCTTGAGCTCCTTCTTTCCCTTATCCCCTAGGTTCCTTGTATAACCTTCCCTCCCCACCATTAAAGTAACCCTATTTTTATCCATATCTCCCTTATTAATGCCTATTATGTACTGTTCTTCTCTTTTAGATTCTTTCTTTTCCTTTACCTCCCTGGTTCCTTTTCATTATCCTGGTTCCTGTAATTATGTCTAGATACATACTCACTTATCAAGATTTGGTACTAGGATCCACATATGAGGGAGAACACATATTGTCTTTTTTTCTGAGTCTATGTTACTTCACTTAGTATAACAATTTCTAGTTCCAGCCATTTACCTGCAAATTTCATGATTTCATCTTTTTTAACTGCTGAGTAAAACTCCATTGTATAAATGAACCACATTTTCATTATCCACTCATCAATTGAGGGACACCTAGGTTGCTTCCATCTCTTAGCTATTGTGAAAAGATCAGCAACAAACATGGATGTACAAGTGTCTCTGCAATAGGATGAGTTCTTTGGGTATTTGCCAAGGAGTGGTATAACTGGGTCAAATGGTAGGTTCATTTGTAGTTTTTTAAGAGTTTTCCACATTGACTAGGGGTTGAACCAGTTTGCAGCCCCAGCAGCAGTGGATGAGTGTTCCGCTTTCCCCACATCCTCTCCAACATTTGGTATCATTTGTTCTCTTGATCTTAGCCAGTCTGACTGGGGTAAGATGAAATCTTTAAGTGGTTTTATTTTGCATTTCCCTAATTACTAATGATGTTGAACACCTTTTAAGATGCTTCTTAGCCATCATTATTTCTTCTTTTGAGAACTCTCTGTTCAGCTCCTTAGCCCATCTTTTACTTGGGTTACTTCCCGTCTTGATTCTTCGTTTTTTGAGTTCGTTGTATATTCTGGATGTTAAACTTCTGTCAGATGTCTCCACTGGTGAAGATTTTCTCCCATTCTGTGGGTTTTCTCTTCACTTCCTTGGTTGCTTCTTTTGATATACAAAAGCTTTTCATTTTAATGAGGTCCCATTTGTTGATTCTTGACCTTATTTCTTGAGCAATTGATGTCCAGTTCAGAAAATCCTTTCCTACGCCTGTATCTTGTAGGTTTTTTCCCAGTGTT
>NW_008334762.1:287660-312755 GCF_000622305.1 Nannospalax galili | reverse complement strand
GGTGAAAGATAGGGGTTTAGTTTCATTCTTCTACAGGTGGAGATCCAGTTTTTCCAGCACCATTTGCTGAACATGCTGTCTTTTCTCCAGTGAATGTTCTTGGCCCCTTTGTCAAATATCAGGTGGCTGAAATTGCATGTACTCATGTTTGGGTCTTCAATTTTGTTCCATTGATCTGTGGGTCTATTTTTGTGCCAGTACCATGTTGTTTTTATGACTATAGCTCTCTCTTTTGATTTTATATTGGAGTGGCCAAATTGCTTTCATCTTCAGGAGTTCCCACAGAGGCCCAAGTCAGATGAGGACCAGGTGCTCTTAGGCTTTCTCCTTAGGTCTGGATCCCTCCAGGAAAGATGCTGCCCTCAGCAATTTGGGGGCGGGGCTGGCCTGAGAGCAGGGCCCAGGAAAGATGCTGGTCTCAGGAAGCTGGTGGATGTGCCTCCAGGGATTTAAAGGGAGGTGGGAGTGGGAAGAGGCCCCAGGGCTCCTGGGGACTACTGGGAGGAACTGGGTTGGTTTGGATGCAAAGGATCAGGAAGAAGTGGGGATTCTGGTCCAAGAGGTCAGTCCACGGGTCTGGGGTGCCAAGACAAAAAAATGTGCCATTTCCCAGGCTAGGAGGAGAGATGAGGTGGGGCAGCTAGGAAGGTGAATGAGGCTAGGGGAGTCAAGTTGAGGTGAGTGCACTGGACTTACCCAGGAAAGATGCTGGCACCAGAAAGCCAGTGGTTGTGTAGCCCAGGGAAGCAAAGGGAGGTGGGGACAGGCCCAGGCCCAGAGGGATCCTGGGGACCACAGGGAGGAACTAGGTTGGTCTGGATGCAAAGGATCAGGAAGCAGTGGGTACTCTGGGCAGAGAGTTCAGTTCTGGTGTCTGGGGTGCCAAGGCAAGAAATGGGCCAGTACCCAGACTAGGAGGAGAGGCAGGGTGCAGGAGCTGGGAGGGTGAATGAGGCTGAGGGAGTCAAGGTGTGGTGGGTGACCCATGGGACCCACCCAGGAAAGATGCTAGCACCAGGAAGCTGGTGGCTGAGCCACCCAGGGAAGCAAAGGTAGGTGGGTCAGGAACAGGCCCAGAGGGCTCCTGGGGACCACAGATAGGAACTGGGTTGGTCTGAATGCAAAGGATCAGGAAGGAGTGGGTACTCTGGGCAGAGCCATCAGCCCTGGTGTCTGGGGTGCCAAGACAAGAAATAGGCCAGTACCAAGACCAAGAGGAGAGATGGGGTGGGGGAGCTAGGAGGGTGAATGAGGCTGGGGGAATCAAGTCGAGGTGGGTGCCGCTGGACTTACCCAGGAAAGATGCTGGCACCAGGAAACCATTGGCTGTGCTGGTTTTAAGTTCTTATGAAAACTTTTATTTACATATTTCTACCCACAAAATACACAAAGCATGTCAAAACGCTGGAATTATAGCAAGATGAAAATACATTTTGAAACTATAGATAAAGCTATAGATAAAACTATAAAATGGCAGCAAGTTGTTAAATTTATAGAAAGAAAGAGGACAGCTTCATAAGATCACTAGGTCACTCCTTTATGTGACCAGCATGTCTGAAAGAGGCTGGCTCACTTCTGACATTAAGTGTTTCATGAAAAAGAAATATTATTTATTCCATGACCTCTTTCTATGTGATATAAGGGCAGAATTTTTACTTTTGATTTTCCAGTGATAAGATTTTTGCTTCAAGGACTAGTTTGGCTTTACTTAAAAACTTCAACAGAGGATAGCAAAGTAACTTTCACTATAAAAATTTTAATTAATAGATATTTTGAGGACTAACTATCAAATGCAGTGTTAGAATACTGTTAAATATATGCAAATGTCACTTAAATGTTTTCTTTTTGTCTAGAGTATAACGCTTAGTAGGTTTTCTTTAAATAAGAAATCTTTTTTATTTTAGGTGTATGAATGTGTTGCCTGCATGTCTGTAAGGGCATCCTTGTTATGCAAGGCCCACGGAGGCCATAAGAAAGCATCGGATCCCCTGGAACTGGAGTTACTGACAGTTGTTAGCTGCCAGGTGGGTGCTGGGAATCAAACCGTGGTCTGCAAGAACAACCAGTGCTCTTAACTGCTGAGCCATCCTCCAGATCCTATCTAAATTATTTAGAAAATGCAAATATTCCTTAGATAAAACAGTTTCAGAGGGCAAAATAAAGGTTTAGAAAAGGTCAGAGGGGTATTCCTTTTATTTTTTCAAGTGGACTGGAAGCCAGTGAGAGATATATGTTAAACACTAAGTACGAACTGTGCACCAGGATGCACCTCAGACCTTCCTGATTTCCACCCCAATTCCCTACACATTTATAGGTCAATATTCTGTCAAGGGATCGCTGAGCGTAGATGGAGTCTGTGGTGATAAAGAGAAATTACGAAGAGCATTACATCAACTGCAGGGAAGACATCAATGGTGGCATTTGACATGTAATCAAATGACTCTACGGATTGTGAGTCGTCAGACTGAATTCTTTCTGCTGAAAACTGGGATGGCTGCAGATTGCTTAGACAGCCTTTATTTTAGGATTTATATAAGGATGATGTCACTGTGCATGGAGCCACTGTGGATAGTAGTGCCAAATTGTAGGGGTTTCTTGGAGGGGAACTTGAGTGATTACAGGAATATTTATATTCTACAAATTATTCATAGTATACAAGATTTTTAATGAATGATAATCTTACTTTCTACATATTTCATCAAAATGAATCACACCCAAACTTTTATAATTATTCTTCTTTTGTGTTTTGCTTTGTTAGGGTTGGAACCCAAGGCCCTGAGTGTGCTAGGCAAGTGTTTGGCCACTGACCTACAATCCCAACTCCCAAGAAAATAGTACTTTTACTGAAGAAATCAAATTATATTGCTTATTTAATTTTCATATAACCTCTAAGATACAGAAATACAAACAGGATCAAAACAAGGAAAAGTATGGAATGTATTATTTAATATGGTAAGGACTTTTCTTACCTCAAGAATCGGACACATAATTTCTGCTGTAACATCACCATGATCCTTACAGAATTTGTAGAATGCCTCAAGGTAAGACTTAATAAGAAGAGAGATTATAAACAATAAAGTGAATAACCTCTATTTTGGAAACTCTAGATCAGTCTGCCATAGCTTATTAAATGCTCTAATGGGAATTGAATTATTTCTCCCATAGGGAGAAATTTCATAATACATTTTAGTAGGAACTATGTTGCACAAACTGAAAAGAACTCCATAAAAGAACAAAATTGTGCTTATCATCACTTCTAATTATTAAGCAAGCATTTTTTTGCATTATTCTTGGACTATTTTACATAGTTAATTTCTACTGTTCTAACAATAGTACCAAGTTCTTTTCTGAGCTCAGAAAATGATTTAGCAACCCTGATATTTAATCTTGTAGAGACACATTGGCTTTGAGTGTGGGGATATATTGGAAAAGCAGAGTCTGGGTTGTAAGGTTAGATTGCCTGTGTTTGAATCCCAGCTCTAATACTCTACCAACTTAATCATAATTTGTTTCTGCCAAGGAAAGGAAGCCTTATCTTTCTCTATTCCTCCATTTTGTATGAGTGGAGATAGCACAAGTCTCATAGCCTTGCTACTTGATAAGTGAATTAAGGCCTATGAACTGCTTAGAACAGTATCATCTGTGAATTGTATCTTAGGAGTGCCTTCTCAGGGCCCATCTGTGTCTTCATAAAAATTAAAATTGTCCATCATACAATGCTTTTGAGAGGACTAAGTATTTGAGTATAACATGGTACTGATACAGCACAAAAGTATATATTCATGGATTCTGTGAAAATGTCCAGAGACCCTATGGTTGTATAAATGAAAATGGGTGGATTTGACTTAGTTTTTAACACACAGGCTGCTCTAATGGTAGCAGCACACTCCAGACAGATCATGCTCAGATCATGGTACATATGACAGCATCTACCAGTTGGGCATTTTGGCATAGCTTTAAAATTGCATGGGTAGGTTAACTGTAAGATTTAAAGCTCTGTAACAGGATTCACAGTATGATATGTTCACCCCACACATTTATCCATTCATCCATCTATCACCATCTAACCAACACTTTGTACTCTTGCCACTATACAGTATACAAAGAGCTAGGGATAAGGAAGGAAAGGGCATGCTAATTCCTCTAAAAAAATCTTGCTGTCAAGATGGGCATGGTGGCATGCACCTTTAATCCCAGCCCTGGGAAGGGTTTCTCTGAGATCGAGGCCAGCCTGTGCTACATAGAAAGCTTTAGGCCAGTTGGGGCTACAGGGTTACTTTCTCTCTCTCTCTCTCTCTCTCTCTCTCTCTCTCTCACACACACACACACACACACACAAAATATTTCTAAGAGAAATTGATGTGTATGCACATAATTAGAAAACAGGCCTAAACAATAAAAGCTATATTCTAAACATCCATAGCTTCATAATTGTAAAAGTTGGCAGATGGGCAAACTAACTTTATTAATAAAGAAATAAAATTATGTTATATTGTGCAATCAAGAAAAACATATTACCTTGTATAATTTATTGCGTAGTAATTCAATATTCAGTTCATCAAGAGTGTTTTCAGACATACAGTCTTGAAAGAATGGAGCTGAAGGCAAAAATAATCATACAAAATATATGAATCAAGAGCCAAACTATAAACTACAGGAAATGTTTGATGAGCTTACCACTCTAATAAGAACTTACCACCACTAATAAGAACTCTGTGGAGTTACAATCCACACACTTGGTAAGGCTAATATCAATCGGGATGACAGAACTTGTCACTTACTAAGCATTTTCTATGTGTGAACCCTGAACAATGATACACTTTAGGTTGCTTAATCTTCACAACAGCTTGGAAATCCTCACTTAAGGCTTACTTTTTGAAATCCCTTCTTTATACCTCACCACAACCCTGGTAGATAACAGCAATATTTGTCATCTGCAATGATGTATACCAGACATTGAGTTGTATTAAAACTATGTTTAATCCCATTTTTAAAACTATGACATAGTAAGATATGAAATAAGGAAATTGGAGCAAACTGAATTGCTCAAATCAACTTACTGAGGCCTGACAGAACCAGAACCTGGCTTCAGAGTCACAGTTGATCCCAGACTTACCTATGGAAGTGGTGGAAACCAGGCTGTATTACCGGAGCCTAGGACATTTAAGTGTAGCACAAGCATGCCCTTGCGTGTTAAAAATTTCTGTTTTAAAGGGTAACTGTTTTGGCCAGAAGTGCAGTTTGATGGCCAGAATATCTTTTCAGTTGCAAAATACTCTGGGTTTAACTTCATTCCCCAGACTAAAATAAAGGCTATTTGCACATGATCAACAATGAACTACTATCCAGATTTCCTAGAAGTAATAGACAAATAATGTTTTTAAAAAACTTCCTTTAGCATTTTGAAAAATAACATTGTCACAAGTGCTAAATTATAATGAAATTAACAGTCATTTCATAATTACTTTAGATCACTTGATAGGCACTCCTCTGCATCTCAGAAAAATGACGTTTCTAAGCTTCTTGAAACAAAATGCTCTTCAGATGTGACCTTCATCAGACAGAAGCTTTATATGAAAGGATAAGGAATTGCATAAAACTCAGAAAGAAAATAATATTTGGAGAACTTATAAATTTTATCATTTATTTGCTATGGCAGAAAATGCAACGGTTTGAAGTTTGGGAGATGAGCCTTTGCCCCTTCCTAATGTGGAGGGTTTGTATATGATTGTGATCAGATTTCTTCACTAGCCTGCACCTGAAAAATGAGAATGCAAGCTTAGATGATTCTTTTTTTTTGCATGTGTGGGGGGGCATGCATGTATGTATGCATGTATGTGAAGGTCAGGGTGCTATTCCTCAGAGCCTCTGCCTTGTTTTATGAGACAGGATCACTCTTATTGGCATGGAGCTTGCAAATAGGTGAAGCTGGCTATCATAGGGATCTCCTCCTAGCACCAGGAACACAAGCATAAACAACAATGACCAGCTTTTTCACATGGGCTCTGGGAATCAACTCAAGCCCTTGTGCTTTTAAGGCAAGTGCTTTACCAACTGAGCTATCTCCCCAGTCCTAGACGACTCTTTTGTTATTTTGGGTTTTTTTTTTTTTTTTGGAAACAGAGTCTCATTATGTAGCCCAGATTGGTTTCAAACTCACTATTGGCCTCAAACTTGTCAACCTGCAGCCTCTGCTTCCAGATGCTAGTATAACAGATGTGCCACTGTGCCCAGCTTAGATGATTCTTTAATGTCTCACTCACACTATGAATTTATATATGAAACTACATCATTAAAAAATGTTGCACACTGGGGGTACATTTTCTAGTGAGTATGCAAATGAACACAGGTCATTTTATACCTAAGAGTCAATACCTAATGGTGTTTCAACCAGCACAGCATTGAAGAGATCCGAGGTGGTCTCTGCAATATTGACTGCTTCCATCTCTGTGAACCGGCCCAAAGGGTGGCACTTCGCCAGAACTTCTTTCACGGATTTCTTTTGTAGTGCCCCATTCATCAGTAGAACCACATTGTCTATCATATAGCTGCACCTGGTTTAGAATAATACTTGAGTGTTAGGGAAACAACTGCATAGACAAGAAACATCCAAAAAGTGATAAATATAGTCCAGGCATAAACTCTTTTGTTTTAAAAAATGCATGTCTTTATATATTTTAAACTCCGAGGTTTAGGAGATGGGATGGAGAAAATAATGCAGAAGAGCTCATTGAAAACCCACATTCAACTACAGAAAGCTAAATAGAATGTTGGCTGGTGCCACATGCAGAAGATGGTCCCCAGTAATTGTTACATGTGGCAGTTGTGGGTGACAGTATGAAATTTATCAGAGTAGACTCTGGTCTTGACTGCTGAAGAACATGGACCTAGAGTTTCAGTCTACTTTAAAACTATTTGAACCCACAGTGAAGCCCATGGGTGAGGATCCTAAACTTATGCTGAAAATACGCTGTATTCCTTCCATTCTTTGACATCAGATACTAAGTTTCTAGCTTATGCACTACCATATGCCCAAGAGTCCTGAAGTTGACTCCTTATGCGATATCTTTCTCAGTATTAGCTCTGCTCACTCATGTTCTCAGCATTTAGGATATGGCAAGAAATGAAGCCAGAGGTGGATATCCACTCCTTTCCTTCACAGAGAAAAGCAATTTGAAAGAGGACTTGACAAAAGAGCCATTTATAGTAAGTTACAATGACACGTATGTGCTATGGGAAAGAAATAACAGGGTGATGTTGGGGATTTGTAGCTGGGCCCTGAGGAAGTCCATGGGTCAGACTTCTTGAAAAGTGACATTCAAGCTGAAACTTGCACAATGAGTAGAAGTCCAAGCATAAGGGGCTGAGAACTGGGGGTGGGGAAGAGTGTTTCAAGGCAAAGGAAGAGCGTTTAAAATCCCTAGAGATGACAGCACAAGGATATTCAGGATATGTCCTTTGCCTAGGATGGCACATGGGAGTATGGCTGCCCATGCTAGATCCTGAAATTGGAGAGAACTCAGTGTTAAGGACAATACTGAATGCTCCTAAATGGAAGGGAGTATTATGTTCTATGTGTTTAGAATTAAAATGGAAGAAGAGGTAAATACACACCTACAGATTGTGGTGCTTTAAAAAGCTGTCTTGACTGATCTGAAACCACTTCCTCTGAAGGCTAGCTCTCATAGCTTTGGCGAGCGCTATGAAAGTGCCAAGGGAAAACATCAAGGGATGATACAAAACCAGCTTCAAGACCAAATAACCACATCAATGGCCAGCACAGCAACTGTCATTGGTACAGTCGTGGCACTTTCATCTTGGGGACAATCAACAGCTACCTAATTGGACTAAAAGCCCACTCAATGGGGGGAAATTCAAGTGTGGTACTGTAAACATAACCAAATACACATGACTGGAGCAGTCATAGATCTTAGAGAAAACCCCAAGACTGTCACATTGTTAGACTAATGTGATTTCTTACTATGTGAAAAATATGTATCCTTATATTTACAGACAAATATCCCAGTTACCACTCATCAAAGAGGCTCATTTTGCAGCAGTCAGAGACTAATAGCAAGTACCACAACTGGTCACACATGGACATTGTCTCTGAATTGCCCAGGCCTAAGGGACACATCTACAATGCAACCTCTAAACCTAAGGCTCATGGAACATAGAACAGGGGTAAAGAAGAGGACACTAATGAATCTCTCAGTCCTCAATAATGAAGCTCCTTTATGCAGCAGAGGGCCAGGAACACAAAAGATCACAAATGGCCAAAGTGTAGAAATCAAGAGTCTGATGAATGATGGTCCTTGGACAGGACTCCTTTATTAAACTTCACCCATCCAAGACTCAGGGACCATTGAAGAAGAGGGGGCAGGAAGAGCCTAAGAGCCAGGGAGGAGGTGAATGACCATATGGAAACAGAGTTCTACAAGTTCCTGGGACCCTGCTCATATGATTCTATGACAATGGTGTAAGCATATGCAAGTCCCATGCAAACTCAGGCAGACAGTAACTCAGCATAGAATGGGAGAAGTAAACAGCAGACCCCAATTTTATCTGAAGAAATATTGTCAACTGATTGCTGCTAGGTGAAGAAGAGCTGATCTTCCTAAAACAAGGGACTCTATATAGGTTGACTAGATCTCAGTGGATGGGCTTGCACTGGGGAATGGCTGGGAACACTGACAACACAGTGGGCCTTAACAGGGATGACAGAGTATATGGGTTCTGCTATGGGAGGGTGCCAATGGGGACAGGGGTATAAAAATGATGAAGATTGTTTGAGATGTTCTGTAGGAAATGAAATACACAAAAAGTCAATAAAAACCAATTTTTCAAAAAAGCTGTCTTACTTGATCTTGATAAGATCGCTGTAAGGTTGTCTCTATTAGCGTTTCCATTTTATATATGAGGAACCAGAGACCCAGAAAGATACAAATGTAGCCCATGACAAGAACCATAGCTAACAAATAGAACAGTCCAGAATCAAACTCAGGCCATTGGTTTCTATAACAGCATTTTTTTTTTAACCATTCTGCTTTTAGTTGTTGAGGACCATGGGTAAACTGGGGGGAGGGGGCTCTTGATGAAGAGGAGAGCATTCGGGGAGGGGGAGGAAGTTGCAGTGATTGAAGATATTTTAGAGAGAATGACTTTAAGGTGTTCAAGAGATGCCTGAGAGGAGATGCTAGGAAGCCTCAGAAGTGCACCCTGAAGATAGCTAGAGGCATCTAGGGGTGGGGTGGGAGAGCAGAGCAGACAGTTTAAAGGTAGAAGCCAAAGTCTTGGAAATAATTAGGCTCACATCCTAAAATGTATGCTAAGTGTTCCTTCCTTAGACTCGTAGGAGGAACTGTAACATTTAAGGGCTGAAGGAAATGGAGAGGAATGGCCAGGTGGTGGGAGAACACGGGAGTGAAGGTTCTAAGGAGCCAGAGTGTCAAAGGCTACAAGCACAGCAAGTAGACACTTACATAGATCCATAGTCCGTAGCAACTAAGACCATCTGAGACAGTGAAATGCTCAGAAGAGTGTGTTTGTGGGAGAGAAAAGGGGAAGGAAGGCAGGAGGAGGAGAAGGGGAAGGGAGAGGAGGAGGGGAAGGGGAGGAGAAGAGAAGAGAGATCATACTATAATGATCATGACCTTGAAGGGGAAAGGGCTATGCAAGAATAGAGAGCCCAAGGAAGGCTTTGATTTTTAATTTTAGCATTTGTTTTTAGGTCAGAGAGAAGGGATGGTGTATCAGTGTCCAGGAGAAAGAAGCTGTGGAGAAAGTGAGGTGGCAGATTGGAGGATGGAAGGGGCAGTCCTCTGCTGAATGAACTGAGGTCCTCTAGCTTAACCACCACCACAATACAGACTTGAAAACTGATACCTTGCATCTGGTTACACTGAACCAGGACACTCAAACTGCTGATGCTGGAGCCCTTCTGCATGGGGTACAAGCTTCCTGAGTAAGAATTCATTTCCAGGTGGAAAAGCGAATCTACAGTCTATCCTAATAAGAATTTTAACTAGAGTTCTTGAAGCAATTATTTCTTTATAAAAAGCCCTTGACTATAAAGTTTCTTTACCTCCCAAATGGCATTACCAAATTTAGACATTATAAAATTTTGGAATCCATTTTATCTGTTGAAAATGATATTAGCACGGGAGTGTTTATTTAACTGTCCCTTTATAGCTCAAAGGCAATTACCTGACAGAGGAGTTGCCAGCGCTTAATAAGCATTGCTAGGCTGTCGGCATTTAATGTTCCCCACAGCACCTCTGTGATGTAAAAACATATGTACGGCTAGCATTCCCAGTTCACAAGTAATGTCAATGCTCTGAGTAGGATTTTGCCCACATGTAGCAGCTGGCATGGGGTGTGGATGAATGTGTATTGAGTGTGCTTATGCTTTTACTCATAGAGAAGTTGGCTTTATATTACAAAGAGTTAGAGTTGTACATAATTGGGTTTCATTTTATTTCTACTCATTCTTTGAGTGACCTTGTTTTTAAAATGGGACACTAACACTGGGTCTCATGAAGGGTTAGAGGAAATCTCTTTCCTGTTCTCTCCTTTTCCCTGTCACATATGCACCAGGTACCTCATTTCCTTTGGCTGCTAGAGGAGGGAGATGATGTATTTAGATAAGAGCTTTCTTTCTCCAGCTTTAATCTGTATAAACCTCTAGGGCCATGCATGTGCTGGCTAGCTTCAAAACACCTGGTTAGTAACTTATTTCAAACCCTCTTGCTTTAGATAACTTTGTTCATAGGTAATGACAGGGCCAGGATAAGTACTTATTCAACCCAGGATAAACTTTTACTTCTACTCCTGGTGTACACAAACATCCTTATTTTCAGAAAGCCCCTTCCTAAATATTTTAGCACATGCCTCTGATACTGGAACCTGTGAAAATCATGAAGTCACCTAAAACCATCATAGAGTTAGTCAATTTCAAAAATATTTTAAGTTGTAAAAAATATATTTTTTGGCTAGGCATAGTGCAGACCTCTATGGCAGCACTTGGGAGGCTGAGGCAGGAGGATCACAAATTTGAGGCCACCTTAAATCACATAGGGAGACCCTGCTTCAAAAGTTAGAAGTAAATGTTAATTATCTAGGAGTTTATTTGTGGCAGTCCCTATGCATGTTCTCACTCAAGCCTCTCAACAGTTCTCTGCCAAGACGTTGCAGATCAGGGCACCAAGGGCAATGAAACACCTGACCTCAGACTACTGTGCTCTAATCTGCCAGCCATGGAGTGAGAGTTGCCTCGCTGTAAAGCCTGTTTACATTTAGGTATCCACTGCTTTCTCAGGCTGTGTAAAATGCCTATTCAGCACTAAGAGAGGGGGTAAATAAATAGCCACCTTCAAAACTCTGTTCCTCTACCTCCAGGTTCAGATAAAATTGCTTAAGCCAGACAAAACATTTAGTGTTTCCTTTTGGTCTTAGATTTATTCTCTTTCCTCTTAGTCTTTAGTTTGTTTAAGGATCTTGAAAATAACTAAAACATATTTCTGTATGATAATGACCAAATTCTGGGTTGATAGAATAGTTATTAAAGGGTCAGCTCAAATAGAGTCATGATTTGCTGAGTTAGAGGGTCTTTCTTTTATGGATAAAAATTTCAGTACTTCAGTATCGTTACCAATAGCTAGGAAATGGCCATCAATTGCTAGGTACTTTGGGCACGAGATGGAAAATGATGAAGGCCTTCTAAGGAAAGCACAAATCAGGGAAGATCTCCAGTGATGATATTTTTTCTAAGGTCTTTTATTTTTTATTTTTATTTTATGTGTATGAGTATATTGCCTGCATGTATGTGAGCACAAGCATGTTGTGCAGTGCCCACGGGGGTCAGAAGAGGGCTTTGGATCCCCTGGAACTGGAGTTATAGACGGTTGTTAGCCACCATGTAGGTGCTGGGATTCAAACCTGGGTCCTCTGCAACAGCACCCGGTATTCTTAATCACTGAGCCATCCCTCCAGCCCCCCAGTGTTGATGATCTTGATGGTTTAAGGAATACTGGTTTGTTGTTTTACAGGATGCCTCACTACTGCATCTCTTATCAGAAGGCTAGGGTTATGGGTGACTGGAGAGAGGACCCAGAGGAAAAGTGCTATTTTCATTGTTCCATATCAAGCATAGATATTAACATGATTTATTACTGTTGTGGATCTGCATCCCTTAACTGAGATAGCAGTTGCCAGCTTTCTCCAAAGTAAAACTCTTCCCTTCGCCCTTTTCCTATTGTACTTTGGGAGAGGAAGTCACTACATGCAGCACATTGAAGAAGTGGAGATTACGATTTTCTTCCTTGAGGCCAGATTATCTATAAAAGTTATTGGAATTTATCTATAGGGTCGAGATTTGCTCCTTTTAATTAATTAATTAATTTAATCACTTGTTTGTACCAGTATCAACCCACAGTATTTATGTCTGGGACGATAGCTCAAAGCTTCTTTATTTTGTTGCTCTCATATGGTTCTGGTTTTGGCCTCTTTGAGCTCTTGCAGCTGGCCCTGTGTAACTTTCACGTGCTGGTGTCATTGTGGTTTTCGTTCTCAGCACTTCCTCCCTTTCTGATACTATAAGGTAGTTCTGGCTAATTTTGCACATTTCCTGCCTCAGTCCTAGTCCTAGAATCAGCTGTTTCTCTGAAGAAACAGCTTTTTAAAATGTTTTTAAATATTTTATTTATTATTTTTATTTTATGTGTATGAGTGATTGCATGCATGCATGTAAATGCACCAGTGTTGTGTGGTGTCCACGGAGAACAGAAGAGGGCACTGGATGCACTAGAACTGGAGTTACAGATGGTTGTTAGCTGCCATGTGGGTGCTGGGATTGAACCCATGTCCTCTGTAAGAGAAGCAAATGCTCTTAACCATTGAGCCATCTCTCCAGCCCCGTAAGGAAACATTTTTATATGAAAGAATGATATCAGAACCAAGGTCTGGGCTCTAGTTGGGTTTCATAATAGTTGAGGGTATTATTTCTGTTACAGCTTCTCAGCTGACAACACATACACAGTGTGTATACTAACTAAGGGATTCATTCTAATAGAATTCTCATTCAGTACATTCCACCCAAGGATCTCATCCATGGCCACATTCTTCTTCTCCCATGTAGAAGCAGAATATTTGCAAATCTTTAGTTCTAGGAGACTCAATTTCATGAGTCTCAGATCCATATTATTTTTATATACATAATTTTATTATGGGTTTATAATGTAAGATAAAATTTTCAGATAAGTATTTTTTATTTGTTTGTTGTGCTAGGGATTGAATCCAGGGCTTCATGGATGCTGTTAAAGTATTCTATCACTGAGCTATGTTCCCAGCTGTGACCTATGGTGCTCGTTTTGGTGCATATGACTGCTCCTTTTCCCACAGGGATGGCAATCACATGATCTCAAAACCTGAATACCTCTAATCTATTTCTCTTTGCACTCTCTGTACTTTATCAGCAGTACTGTCAGTCACTTCCTTCTGCCTTTTTAAATTGGTCTGTGATTACTACTTCAGCTGAAGATTATTTAAAAGAAAGTGTATGTTTTAGGGGATGGGACTATAGCTCAGTGGTAGAGTGTTTGTCTAGCAAGTACCAAAGCCCTGCTTATGATCCACAGGACTGACTGGAAAAAAAGTATGTATTTTGTAAGAGAGACTAGGACAGACTTCTGAATAAAACTCTTAGGGGCAGAAATGAGACTTTGTGAGAGAATGGGAGTTAGAATAGCAAAAGGGACAGAAAGAAACACTGCCATCACAGAATGAACGGGACTAGGGTGGCAACTGTAAACGCCAGGGTGAGACAGAATGGGGCTCAGAAACTGACATGATTTTGGTGGCATGATGGAGTAGGGCACAAGTCTAAAGTTGATGGGTAAACAAGGACCCAAAGAGAGGGAAATAGATGCTTCTTTTGAACAAATTTGGCACCACAGGACGAGGAAAGGCATATTTTGTAGGGACAGTAGGCAAATCATGCATATAAAAGCAGTTTGTAAATCATAACAAGATTGTCACAGTAGAAAGAGCCCAGGCTTTTGAACAGATAAATCTGATTCTAAGCCCAGTTCTGCCGCTTAAAAGCCAGCTAACAAGCACTCTATTTCCTCAGCTTAACAATGGAGATATTTATTCAATTTTGAATGGTTGGCATCAAGGATAGAAGCAGAAAATAAAAAACCACATCTTCAAAGTTAAAAAATTTGTAATGCTTATACATTTTATTAATCCTGAGTTAATTAATATCTGTAGTTGTACATTCAGTTCTAGCTAAAAGAACCTTTTCAAATTTCACCATTTCTCTTGGATGACAGGAGCCAGAGACAAGAAGCTGTGCAGACAGTCATATGGAAGGCTAACATATCTATAAGACCATGAGCCCTGGGGAGAGAGATGGTTCAGCTGGTTGAAGTCCTGCTTGAGTTCAGTCCTTGGAACACACTGAAAGGGGGGAACTGACTCCTGAAAGTTGTCTTCTCACCTCCACGTGTGTGCATCTGCATCCAAATACACACACACTAATAACAGCAGCAGCAATAATAAAGACCATAAGATATGTTATGAGTTGGGAGTTTAGCTCCCCTCCCCTATTTAGATATATTTTGAAAAAAGTTTCTGTTCTGTTCTCTCTCTCTCTCTCTCTCTCTCTCTGTTTTGAGACAGGGTATTGTTATGGCCTTGCTCCTGCCTCAGCCTTGTGAGTGCTGAGATTACAGACAGGTAGCACCACACTGGACAGATCTGTATTTGGAACCCTAGATGTCTTTGGGTGGTAATTGTCTATATGATATTTTCCTTAACTCAAGTTGAATGTTATTTTTCTATTTAGCAACATGATCATTAACTTCAATATATGATGATTAAAGTACATTATATGTATATATGAAAAATGTTAGAGTGAGCCCATTATTCTGAATAATTAATATATGCAAATATAAAAATACAAAATTTAAAAAGACATAGCTTGATAAATGATAGTCACTTTTACATATAAAAAACTTGTACTCATTTTTTGATGGATGCCTTCAAAACTCAGTCTGTACTTCTTCCTTTGGTCTCAGATGAATAGTTTATAACTTGAAGATTATACTAGATAGATTGTCTAAAAGCATAGTGTTTAACTTTTCTTTCTCTTGTTCCTGGGCTTTTCTTTCTCTCTCTTTCTTTCTCTCTCTCTCTTTCTTTCTTTCTTTCTTTCTTTCTTTCTTTCTTTCTTTCTTTCTTTCTTTCTCTCTTTCTTTCTCTCTCTCTCTATTTCTTTTCTTTCTTTCTATACTAATTAATTAATTTAGTGGGTAGGAGGGTGCTATGACATGTGTGAGGAGGTGAGAGGACAACTTGCAGGAGTCAGTTCTTTCCTTCCATTATGTGGCTTCTGAGGATAGAACTCATGTTCTAGTCTTGGTAACAAGCATCTTTACTGGCTGAACCATCTCACCAGCCTGGGAGTTACATCTTTATATAAAGCGTTAATGCTACAGGTTCTTTTCTACCTAAGAGGCCACAACCAGCATCTTTTATCTGCAAAGTATAATGAATTGTATTCTCAAGGATAACAATTGTTTTAGGTGATTGGAACTCTTAGATATGTTGGCTAGATCACATTTGTACATATGGGAAATGAAAGGAACATAATATACATTTCCAGAAATAACTGTTCATTAGGAAAAGAATGGTGTGTGTGTATGAGTGTGCACATTCAATGTATTTGGTTCATTTTTAATAAGTTATTTCATTCTTCAATGAAAGTGCTCAGAAAAATTCACCCATAAGAGGCTTACCTTCACTCATTGTGACATGAACAGTAAGGGCCATGTTGGAAGTATTTAACAGTGTGTTAATTTTAAAATGAAAATTTTACTTCATTGCACCAGTAAGCATTTTGTTAAGTCCTGGATTTGCTTAATCCGGTGCTAACCATAAGTTCTCACATGGGGAAATTCTGCCATTTTGCATGATTTGCAAACAATCTGCTGAGATTCAGAATATACCCAAACATTCTGCTACCTCTTGCATTTTTGGTAATTTCTAATTGCTGTGAACCTTCTCTTTTTCTTTTAAAGAAAGGAAGTGAAAATTAATTTTATAAAACTATTTAATTTTGTTGTCACATTCACTTTTCCTTCTAGTAATATATAAAACTAAAAAATTACTCCAAATTTAACATTGCGTATAATAGCAAACTTCAAAACAGGAATGCTGATCACTATGCATTTCCTAAATCCTTGTATTATAGAATTAGTCAACTCTTTTTGCTGTTTTGTTCTGCTTTGTTTTGTTTTTGACAGGATCTCCCTAGTTTTAGCTGGCCTGGAAGTTACTATGTGGACCAGGCTGGCCACAATCTCACAGAGATCCACCTGCTTCTGCCTCCTGAGGACTGGGATTAAAGACGAGTGCCACCAGGCCTGGAAAATTATTCAAATCTTTAGTATTTAAGATACTACACACATTCTTGGTCTAATCCATTTGCTTGGGCTGAAAATCTCTCAAAATTCTTTTTTTTTCATTTTTTTCTTTTCTTATTTTTAATGATGGAAACAAAATTACACTAAAACCGAAGCTTCTGGAAGAACCACTTCTTCTTGCCCATCTTGTATTGCTCCTCAAACTTGACCTGGCCTCACATCTGGCCTTGCGTTTCAGAGCTGGGTCTCTAAAGACATCCTTGTTGATGACAGTTTTGTCCAAGGGGATATCCACAGAATACCTGGTGGGCATGAGATGATTGTTTATCATAATGATAAACTTGAGATGATAAACTTTAATGAAAGACTTGATCTTTGACCTCTTGGAAATTTTCTTCTTGCCCATGGCAGCTGTCACTTTCCAGGGATAGTGGTCAATTCCAGCCACTAGAACATGGCTATAAGAGTGGTCTGAGGTGCCATCATCAATGTTCTTCACGATGATGGCTTTGCATTTGGAGTGGCATCCAGCCAGGACCAGCACCACATTCCCAAGTTTCACGAACTTGCCCATTTCAACAATTAATTTTATTTTTATTTTATGTGTGTGGTGTTTTGCCTGCACGTATGATGTAAATGCATCTGTGCATGCAATGCCTGTGGAGGTCAGAAGAGGACATTGGATACCCTAGATCTGGAGTTACAACAGTTATTAGGCCTGATAAGGGTGCTGAGAACTGAACCTAGGTCTTCTGCAAGAGCAGCCAGCTCTCTTTAACTGCTGAGCTATCCCCCCAGTTCCTATTTGTCTTTTTCTACACTGGTGCCTCTGCTCTTTCTTTTCACTGGATGTGTAAGGATGTTAAAAGTTCAGGTCCTTCTCGTTCTTTAAGGCTATATCTAAATACTCTGCTTTTTATTAAACTTTTATAATGTCTGCAACTAGAAGCGATCTGTCTGACTGTCACTCTCTTTCTCAATTTCTATACACATGCACTGGCAGTAGCCGTGATGAGTGTAAAGAGCATTTAGCACACTCATTCACGAATACTTATTACACGTTTCATGGAACATAAGACCTGGAATCCACTACTAATTCTGCTACTTTCAACTATGTGCTCTTGGGTAAGTCATTTCATGTGTTCATTTGAAATATAGTTTGTAGTTAATTCTTCCTTACTCATCTTTGGTTTCTATATCTGTGAAGACAGGAACTTTTTAAACAAAGTTTTGTGGACTCAGACTGAATTCTACCTTGCACAGAACAAGAATACAATGAATCTTTTTTTCATTTGATTAGTAGGTTTTTCTTTATGTTCACACAGTACATTAACTCATAGTGTAAACATGAATAAAGGAAATAAGCGGCTACCTGGTAAGGTTCTGGAGTTCTCATTATAGGAGTTATAGCTGGCTACTTCCTCCATTTTCTGTAACATTTCCATCCACAGAAGGATCATATGTTAAAGATCTTTCTCTGATGTTCCCCATCTCCTAGCCATACATGGAGCATTCCAGGAACTCAGAGAAAGAGTCTTTTACCACTGGAGCAAGTCTTCTTGTTAGTTAGATCAGTTGAATGTGCTAGGAGCATCGACCATAGCCTGCTCTCTAAAGTCAAAGACAGTGGTATCTCATCTTTATTATATTTAAAATGATAATCAGCTTAGTGTGGTGACCCATGCCTTTTATCCAAGTACTCTGGAGGCACAGAAGGGCACCTCTTTGTGAGTCTGAGGCCAGCCTGGTCTACACAGCAAGTTCCAGGCCAGTCAGAGCTACACAGTGTGACCCTGCCTAAAAAAAAAAAAAAAAAAGCAATGCCCCCATCTAAATCAAAACCAAACCAACCAAATAGAGTGTGTTTTGAATAGGAGAGTGAAGAGGAGAGGACAGGAAAGAAGCAAGACCTTCAAAAATTGCTAGAGTATCAGGGAACAGTATCAAAATCTAAAACTTGCCATTATCAAAATCTAAAACTTGAATGTCTCTGACAAAGCAATTTCACTCATGGGAATCTATGCTAAAGAAATTCTGTCACATGAAAGCACAGGTGTAAATGCAGTGATACTGGTTACAGGTTCACTTGAAACATCAAAGAAATGAAACAGCCTGGCCAGGGGTGGTGACGCATGCCTGTAATCTCAGCACTCTGGAGGCTTGAGGTGGGAGGATTGTGAATTCAAGGTCACATAGTCTGGGAAACATAGAGACTTTTAAAATGAATGAATAAATAAACAAAACTAGATGGACAAAAAGGGAGTGATTAAATAAATTACAATGTACTCACTATAATGGAATATACTATATTTTTTCTATAAAAATAAATCTGTATGTACTTATGAAGAAAAATTCATATTAAATATCAAACAGATATATTACAGACAATGCCTACAATATACTAATGTTCTAACAGAAACAGTAAAGCTAACAATATACATTTGTGCTTACCAGCAAACAGACATATACATGAAACTTTTTCACATGGAGTATATTAGGAAAGATATACATCAAATTTTTGAGTGGTTATATTGAGCTTCAGGACATGGGTACTTAATCTGTTCTCTTATTTCTAGAAAGCAATAATATTAGTGACAACTGATACAGTTGTTGCAAAAATTAAATGAATACAAGTCATGTAAAGTGATTATAGAAGTATTGGCTTGTAGCTCTAATTGAAAACTAAATTTTAAAAACACATACCTGCTTCTTTCAATTAAAAAAGGGAAGCTAAAACTAGGGCAACAAATATCTGGATCACTATTGAGGTAGATTTCAATCTCTATCCTGAAAAATCAAGGTTATGAAGGCGCCTCAAATCTCTTTTTACAAACTAAACAATTGTAAGGAAAGAGAAATACCTTAGAAATCAGGTTACGAGAATTAATCATGCCCCCTGGTGGATGATTGATGGCTAGGCCGATCATGAACAAAGTCCAATGGAAAGAATACGCCCACTTTGACTCTGATTGGTACTCCACTTGGAGACCAGAGGCATCGATGACATCCTAAGCCCTTCCACATCCACGACCTTAAATCCTTAATCCTCAGACACTAATTTTGCTAATGTCAGTGGCATCAGCTACCCAACAGCAATACCAGTTAAATCAGTTTTCTGTTTTCATTTCTTGAGTCACCTGGGTCTAGCACATTCATAAAGAAATACAACCGACCCCATCCTATAAGCCTGAGTGTGGGTGTTTGCTCCTTTTGTGCAAGCTTTCCTTACTGTCCCAGGTAAACATTATGCTTGCATGCACACATAAAACTTGCTACACTTTTTAGCTCTTCTGAACATTTTTGTGTGAATGTAGACTGGATGTATTTATATATTGCACCAGTACATAAGCTTATGTGTCACTTTCATGAGTCTGTGATCTATGTAATCACTCAGGGCGCCACATTTGGTTTAACTATTTCTCATTGTTCTCTTAAAAATTATTAAGCATTTGTAAACAAAAGACCCCAGGTTTTTATTTGTAGTTGCTATTACAAATATACAGCAGATCTTATTTTTAAATTAAACTCAGAACTCTATATTATATAAAATGACATTTCACCATTAGATGGAAACCAAGGCTTTGAGTGTTTTTTTTTTTCCTCTTTAAGATCCCTAAGTAGTGTACTGTAGAACCATGTTAGGGTCTTTACAGTGGTTGTGAGAGTTTCCCAGACTGCATTAGGGTCACCTGCAGGATTTTTTAAACAAAATGCATTTTCATAGGCACAGTCTAGGACCTACTAAATCATAATTTTGGAACACAGTCTTGAAATTTACACCTTAAGGAATTATTCCACAGGTTAGAAAACAAAATCTCTATCAGTTCATTTCTAATGACAAAATTGTGTATAAAGCTTCACTTGTAGCAGTCATTTAATATATGTGCTGTGCTGAACAAGCCAGTATCATTCCATTACAGATAGACCAAAGACTTCTTTTGCAGAAGAGCACTGGTGTTTTGCAATTCCTGAAGGGCTTCTGAGGTTTAAACGTGAAGACCTTATCAGCAACTGCAGCTGAGATTATTCTGCACCACCCTTGCCTTTTGTGGACTTTCTGGATGCTAAATCTTTCAGGCAGTGCCATCTATAACACTGCTTTTCTGGCTGGAGACTCAGAATCACAAATGCATAGTGGTATTGACTTAAGTAGACTTTACATCATTGTGGCAAAATAGCTACCGTCAATATCTAACTTAAGCTTCATTCAGCTCACAGCTTCAGAGATTTCAGCCCATCGTGGTGGGCAGACAGTGGCAAAGCAGAGCTGTTCGATTCACACTTGCCCAGAAGCGGTCTCAGCTGCAAATGGTCATAGGGGCTCAACATTTAAATCGTTCAAACCCTGCATGGATTGAGAAGGGCTAACAGAAGAAAAATGTGATCGACCTGTAACTGAATGGTTATTGACAATGATGATGATATATCATCTGATCAGCACAAAATATACTAAGTGACTGCTGTGGGATAGTGAAGTCAGGAAAGGACCAGGGAAACACATGCCCTTAAAGATATACCTCCAGGGACCTTCAACCAGATCCTGCTTTTTCACAGTTCTGCCACCTACCAATAGTTTATTCAAAAATTGAGTCCAAGGGCTGGAGAGATCACTTAGCTGTTAAGAACACTGGCTACTCTTCCAGAGGTTGGTTTCAATTCCCAGCACCCACACAGTGGCTAACAACCATCTATAACTCCAGTTTCAGTGGACCTGACACCCTCTTCTGACCTCTTCGGGCATTGCACATCATGGGTGCATTTGTATACATTCAGGTAATACACTCATACACATATATATTGGTCTTTTTGTTTGAGACAGGGTCTCCCTGTAGCCCTAGCTGGCCTGGAACTCATTATGTAGACCAGGCTGGCTTGAACTCATGGAGATCCGCCTGCTTCTGCTTCCTGAGTGCTGGGGGATTAAAGGCCTCAGCATAATATATATACGTAGCCTCTATGGCCGCTGCCACTTCACCCTGTCTTAGTTCCTCATCATTCATGGACACATCTGTTTGCTCCCTTTGAAAAGAAGCTCTCAGTGAACCTGGGTCAAGTCATTCTTTTCTTGTCTGGACTGCTGAGGACTTGCCTGGTTTTAGTACTAAAAGCGAGTCTACAGCACTTGAACACAGCATAGTGGAAAACCTGTAGATTATCAGATAGTTAGGAACTTGGATTAACCTTCATAAACAGATCTTTAAAGATTTTTTTCAGAATAACCTGGGATTTTTCAGTAGGCTTACATCTTTAAGCCAAGATTTCTCATTACATTCATCCCTCAGTACTCATGATGAGGTCTCGTTCCAGAACCTCCTATAAATACAAAATTCACAAATGTTCAACTTCCTTATTTAAAATACAACACTATGTGGATATAGCTTGCACACACCTCCCATATATAAAAAACAAATTCTAGATTACTTCTATTGACCAACATAATAGAAATGCTACATAAATAGTGTTATATTGTAATGTTTTAGGAAATAATGGCATCAAAAGTCTGTAGACATCAGTGTAGTAGATGCGGTGTTGATCTATACTTGGTCTAATTGGTAGACACAGAGCCAACAGATGAGGAGGGCTCACTGTGCAGTACAAGTCCTGGTGTCTGTTTTTCTGCCATCACATTAGAAAATTTTATAGTCTGGGTCGTGGTATACTTTGGATTCTTGAGAGACTCTTTTTTGAAAGATGGCTACAAAGGAGATGAGCAGCTGAAAGCCTGCTGAAAAGTATTGAGTAGGAAGGAGAAAAACAAAATAATCCAGGCCTATATTAAATAGTCTTCACTAACATGCTGTTGGATCATTCTTTCGTTTCATAAACTGTGCATAATTATAGTATGTTAAACCTTCAGATAGTCTTGCTATGAAGGATTTAAAAATATCTGCTCCACATTTTCAAAATAAGTTTCTCATGTACAGTAATTATCTCACATAAAATGTGCAGTGCTTAAGATAATC
Source organism: Nannospalax galili (assembly GCF_000622305.1). Lineage (NCBI taxonomy): Eukaryota > Metazoa > Chordata > Mammalia > Rodentia > Spalacidae > Nannospalax > Nannospalax galili. Next base: position 290,368 of record NW_008334762.1, on the reverse strand, counting down.
AATTTAAATTTAGACTGCCTCTCAGGCTTGATTTAGGCATTGTTATAATATTGCCTTGGGGTATTTCCTAATAGGATAAGATAAATTCTATTTGTTGGAAGTTCATGGGTTCTAGATAGGCACTTTACTTCATAAAACATTGAGGAGGACGCATAACAAAAATTATTTCAGAAATGTGTGTGTTATAACTTTGCCTCATTTGTACATATTTGCACTTTGTCGTTGAAGCAAATCTCTAAACTCTGTAGAGAGCAGCAAGCTGCTGCCAGGACTGACAAGTCACACCACTTGATGATGGAACAAAACACAGGTGGTTCTGTAGAGGGCCGGCCCATTGTAGTGGTACACAGTACAATGCCAGCATTCAGGAGGCTGAGGCAGGTGGATTAAGAACTCAGAGCCAGTTTGGGCTATATAGTTAGCTCAAGGCCAGTCTACACGACACAATTCAACACTGACTCAAAATATTAAGGGCTAGGGAAGTAGCTCAGTGGAAGAGTGCTTGCCTACCATGCCCTTGGCCCTGGGTTTAATCCCCAGCACTGCAACAAACAAACAAAAGAACAATAGGGCTTAGTTGTACACCACTGTAATCCATAATCCCTGATACTTGGGAGGTTGAGACAGGAGAATTGTAAATTCAAGATCAGCTAGGCAACTTCTTGAGACTGTCAGAGAATAAAAAATAAAATGGTGGTGGCAAATGCTTTCAATCCCCACTACTGAAATTTTATTTTATTTTTTACTTTTCAGAAGGAGTCCTACAGAGCTGGATGTGAATATGGTGCTGTATGTCTGTAATACTAGCATTAAGAGGGAGAGGCAGGAAGGTCACAGATTGAAGGTCAGCCTGAGTTACATAGTGAGACATAGTTGCAAAAGCAAACAAATCAGTGTGGTGGCACATGACTGTAATCCCAGCACTTGGAAGGTGAAGGCAGAAGAAATCAAGTTTAAGATCATCCTTGGCCATCTATATACCAAGTTCTAGACCAGCCTGAGCCACATGAGACCCTATCTTGAAAAACCAAACCAACTAGTCATTTATACCTACAAAAAGTCCTTACAGATAACACACACACACACACACACACACACACATACACACACAAACTCTGTTGTGAAAAAGTCCAACTCAGTATTGCAGACTACAAAGCTGCCTGCAGTTTTTTCCAATTGTCTCCTTCCTTCCAGGTACACATGACCCAGCCTACAGTGACCCAAGACCACAATGGTGATACTTTTCTCGTCTACCTGCATTAGCCCCATCTGCTGAGCCTACTACCCCCACACCGAATCTTCTACCCCACTTCCAGACTTAGCAGCAATGTCAGCCTAATAGGAAGGCTTCTAGAACCCTGGATAGAGTCTGACTCAAGATTATACCACATCTTCATCAGTAATTGCTGTATGTTTGTGGATTCTTAGAAAAAAACCACATAGATGCTTTGCCTCTCAATAAAATGGAGAGAATAACATTAGCTTATAGTGCTGAAAAGGACTAATCATAGAAATCATAGAAATGATTAATACCAGCTGGTGAGCTATTGGGAAAAAAATAATTTGAGCTAGGTCCTTAGTGTCTGCCTCTGCACCAAAATAAATGTAAAGAGAGACCAAAACTTTAAATGTGAAAAATGAAACATCATTTACAACAAATAGATGGAAAAAAAAGACACCCCCTCCACACACAGAGGCATGCACTATAAAATAAAGACCATTGGGGCTGGGGTGCACAAAAGCAAACTAGTGATGTTAAAAACTATAAAAAATTCCATGCTTCCAAGAGAAGCCAACAATGGTCGAGCAGGACCTTTGACTTATCCTCACATGGATGGAGCTGGTAAAAGAAAGGAGCCAGGGGCTCCTCCCAACCCCATGGGACCCCTGAGGAACAAATCCTCTAACGACCTCAAGAGTAAAAACAAATCAGTTTATCTGGTCCAATTGCATGTCCTTAAACACCCAAAAGGGAAGTATAACCAAAGATTAAAGGGGCCAACATAATATCATAAGAGCATACATATACATAACTAAAAGTTGCTCGACAAACAACAAAGCCAGACAGGCGATACCTTCAGTCGAGTTGTTGGCTAGGATAGATAAAGGCTCTTCCAAACAGTAACCCAACATACTACTGGAAAAATGAACAGCAGACCCCAATTCTATCCAAAGGAATACTGACAATGGATTGCCGTAGATGAGGAACAGCTGACCCTCCTGGAACAGGGACCTCTGGCTGACTAGATTTACCAGAAGGGCAGACAGGGGGAATGGATGAGGGTGCTGACAGCACGGTGGACAGTGACACGGATGGCAGAGTATGGAGCCTCTAGTGGGAGAGGAAGGCTGTCTATCTGACGAGTTTGTATTCATGCTCAGATGCCGAGGAGCTCAGAAGGTGGGCGACTGTGACCAGTGATAGTCATGTATATAGAGATTAGAAATGCATGTGAAAACGTCTCAATGTCAAATGCCTTGGAATGAATTCTTCTGTATGAAAAAAAAATAATGATTAAAAAAAAATACAAAAAAGAGAAGACACTATACAAGCTACTAAGGGAGAAAAACAATCAATGGTCTTACCTAGCTGTAAAGCCTACAAACCACACAAATGATCAGTCTAGCAAAATATCCCTATTGGTGTAATAGTGATACTTTTAGCTTTGGGGTAATCATTAGCTGTCTAGTTGGACTTGAGGCCCCAT
>NW_008334762.1:260458-287437 GCF_000622305.1 Nannospalax galili | reverse complement strand
AAACTATAAAAAATTAAAGCCAATCAAACCAAGAAGCTAGCTTTGCAATATATATTTCAAAGGGATAACTTCCTTAATTTACAAAGGACCTTGCATATCAATTAAAAAGTGCCATAGGGCTGGAGAGATGACTCAGCAGTTAAGAGCACTGGTTGTTCTTGCAGAAGGCCCGGGTTTGAATCCCAGCACCCACATGGCAACTAACAATTGTCTGAACCGCCAGTCCCAGGCGATCCGACAGCCTCTTCTGACCTCCACAGGCATTGCATGACATGGGTGCACTTACCTACATACAGGCAATACACACATACACATAAACTAAAAATAATAAATAAAAATTAAAAATAAGTAAAAATAAAAAGTGCCACAAATGCTAATAAAAATAGGTAAAGTATTTAGTCAAGTGGGAAATACATAACTAATAAATATGGAATAATCAGTTTTACTCATAACTGCACATTGAAAGAGGAAGAGACTATCTTTTTATCTATTTGACTGGCAAAAATTAAAAAAAAATACAAAATGATGGCAACTTGTACAAGGATATAGCCTTCTTATGGGCTATTTGGGGGGTATAAATTGGTGTTATTTTTGTTGTGAACAACTCAGCAATATTTATCAAAATTAAGAAATGCACATTCCTAGCCTGAAGCAAGAAGGTCATGAGTTTGAGGCCAGCCTGGGTTACAGCAGTGAGTCTGGTGCTTCCTGACCTACAAATAGAGAACCTGTCTCAAAACAAAACACAACAACGGGAAGAAAAGCACATTCCTTTTGCTCATCACTTCCACTGCAATAAATTAAGCTTCAAAATAAATTCAAGAACTGCACAGTTAGCGGGGAATGTGACTCACAGAGCACTTACCTTACCTAGCAAATACAAGACCTTGGGACTTGATCACTTGCACTAAAAGGAAAGGCCTTCCTAGGAATTAGCTAATTGCAATCTATTTTTGCAACTCATTGAGTGATGACTGGTAAATGGAATCATGACACAAACAACTCACAGAATTCTATGGTTGAAGTAGAATGATGCTCACAGGGATATTAGTAAGAACTATTGAAAGACAGAAAACCCTAGAAGGAAAGATACTATCTGTATACATATGAAGTGTGGACTGATGAGTAGGACATATACTAATAGACACACATAAATATAGGTATTTTTCTGAAAAAAAATCACATTAAACTGAGAAGTGGTTACTTTGGGGGAGAGGAACTGAGTGGGGAAGAAGGGGACAGGCAGAATGGAGCAACTTGTATACTTCTGAACTTTTGGGAAGTTAGAATCCTCTCCTTTGGTTTTTCCTCCTATCCCTTTCTTTTCCTTCTCCCCCTCCTCCTGTTTCTCCTGTCTTCCTCTTCTTCCTTCTTTTCTTCTTCCTCCTTCCTCTTTTATGCATGTGAGTGATAGAACCCAGGGCCTCACCAATGTCAGCCTGGTGCTCTATGATTGAGCAACAATCTCAGCCCTATTTTTTCTTAAAGATACTATTCATGAAGTAAAGTTGATACTGTAGGAAATCCCAAACAGCTGAGCCTTCCTTTATTTCTGGTCTTGCCCAGCATCAACAACAGAAAGTTCACACTGATTTTTCTTGTATTAAAGCCTGGAATGTAGTTCTGTTTCTATGGAGTATTTTCCAGTTACCATTCTTTAGACTCCAAGAAATGCTTTGCTATAGTGTGAGAAATCATTCGTTAGAATGACATATTATTTTCCCTTCAAACTACAGTTAGGTGCAGCAGTTATCCTCTGTCTAACTTTGTTCACCTTTGCAGACACATTTGATATTCTTTTTAAAAAAAATTTATTATTTTTATTTTATGTGTATTAGTGTATTGCCTGCATGTATGTAGGTGCACCCATGTCATGCAATGCTTGTGGAGGTCAGAAGAGGGTGTCAGATTCCCCTGAAACTTGAGTTATGGACAATTATAGCCACCATGGGGGTGGTGGGATTCAAACTCAGGTCCTCTGTAGGAAGAGTCAGTGCTCTTAACTACAGGGGCCATCTTTTCAGCTCAGTTCCATTCTCATAGTCACTAGACTCAAGGTCAGAACCACTGGTATTTGCAGAATGGAGCAGATGATGGAGACATGGAAGGATGGAAGAAGGACGGGGGCCCTGAAGGAGCTCCATCATTTCCATATTACCAAACAGTTGAAGAACCCGAGGCTGAAACTGCTGTTTCAGAAGGCTCCTCTGTTCTCTGCCCATTCAGCCTTTCTCTAAGCATTGCAGGTTATCTCCCAGAGTTGCCTTTCACACACTTCAATGCCCACTCAATTTTGTACATTTCCTTAATTTCTTATTTTTAGTCCTGAGTAGAGTTCGATATTTCTAATGGCTCTTTTGAACACTGGATATGATGTAAGCACAATCTATTATTATGTGGGAGTTGGAACCTTTCTTAGAATGAGGAGCCCACACAGTGAAAGGTTGAAATCACTGATGATGGATAAAAATAAAACACGTGTAGCTATGGCAGAGGCATTTATACTGTGAGGCGGGGTCAGGAAAGGTAGATGTAACCTTAAAAATAATTGTGATGCCTCATACCCACAAATGATACCAAAACGCTCATGTAAGATCTACCTCATTGCTCACATATCAGTTCTGCTTCATACTCATTACAATGAAAAATGAAGCACTGTTTTACATGGAGCTTATCACCACTTCCACTATTAGCGTTATACTCATGACATCTTTTTTTCTAATAGGAAAATAGGCTGTGAGCTTATCAGTTGCTAAAATCTAGAGGTATTCAAAATTACAATGAAAAAGGTCTTAAGCAGATACTCAGGCCCAATACTCCACCTGTAACTCTTAAAGGTCATCCATCCAATCACATCAAGGCTTAATAAAGCTTTACTTACGTCATGTAGGTGAAAAATGTGCTGAGGGGCTCTAGAGAATGATTCCGGAAATAGTCAAATTCCCTGCAGAGCTTTTTCCTCATCTCCGTGTCAATTTTGGAAACAGTGAGAGGGCTTGTTTCATTAGCCAGGAAGTTGCCATAATCAGTGGTCTGGAGATGAATTTTCAGATCTGAAATGAAAAGAACCCCCAAATCAAGTTAAACTTGGGGCATGCATCTGTGGCAACATTTCAGTGAAGGCATATGTATTATCTTCTAAGACCTTAACATAAGGTCTACCTATTATCAGACTTGAGTGTTGATTCTAAAGCAATGAGAAGGTTGGTATAAATACAGATTCTAGCACACCATAAAACTTCCAGTTACCTAAGGAATTTAGTAGTATTCCATGGAGCAAGCATGAGAAATAAGTAAATAAATAAATTAATTTAAAACAAGCATCTACACCAGAGATCTGGTTAATTTTGACTGTCAACTTTATTGGATCTGGAACAAACTAAAAGACATTTCTGCAGGCCAGTCTGTGAGAGAAGTTCCAGGAAGGATTAACTTTGAGGAGAAGGCTGCACCTGTTAGAGGCAGCCCGGATTCAGAGGTCTGAGGGAAACTCAGTGTCATTTGCTGCCAGCCTTTACTTTTTGCTTGATTTTGGTTTTTGGTTTTTGGTTTTTGAGACAGGGTCTCCCTGTAGCCCCAGCTGGCCTAGAACTTGCAATGTAGACCAGGCTATCCTTGATCTCACAGAGATTTACTTGCCTCTGCCTCCTGACAGTGGGATTAATGGAGCTCTCACTTCTTGCTGGTAAAACACACCCATCCTGCTGCTGCTGCTGTCATCCTTTGCTCATATCAGAATCCAGCTTCATGTTCTTCCAGTGTGGATTGAAGGCCAGTGACTCTCCAGGAACCTTCTAGATCTCCAGCACCAGAAGGGAATGTGGCAGCATTCAGCTTCATGGACTGAGCAACAACAGGATTGTCAGCCTCTTCAGCATGCATGTAGACAGCCATTGTTGAGCACCCAGTTCCTATAGCTCCTACAGCCATTCCATTCCAGTAAAGCCCTCTTACAACATAAACACATTCTGTCGATTGTCTTCTTTTAGAGAACACTGACTAATACAGAACATTTGACTTTCACCAGTTTTAATGAAACAACTGTTTGGAAAATTTGAGAAGACTAAGGCTTCATCTCTACTTGTTGGAAAAGAGAGATTGTTAGTAAGAGCTGACATGGATCTGGGGCTGGAATGGACAGTCATCACAGCCTGATTTCAGTGTTCTTTCGTTAGAGATGAAGGAATTGAAGTTCAGTGGGCTAAATGGTGGGTTATATGATAGCTGTGCTGCTAGGAGACTGTTACTCTTAGACCCCCAAAATTATTTCTTCAGTCTGTACCATGCATTCTTTAAATGTTGCCAGAGGATTGGACTGAGTTCTAGATTCATTTGCTGTCACCTCCTCCTGAACAAGCCACATGTTTTTGAACATCCATGGTTTTTCTTTCTTTTTAATTGAATTTTTGTAAATTTTATATAATCCATTTTGATCATGTTTAGATCTCCCATCTGCATCCACTTATTATTCCCCGCCCAATTTCATGTACTCTATTGTGTATATAAAGGCCTATAAAGTCACATTTGTCTCCCCAAATGTCCTTGCTTTTTCAAAATGTTGAGCCCAGTCCACTCTTTGGAATCTCTCCCTTAATTGCTTTTACTCTCCCCCTCCTTCCCTCTATTTTTCCTTTTCTTTCCTTTCTCTTCCTCTTCTCCTCTTCCTCCCTCCTTCCCTCCCTCCCTCCTTTCCCTCCTTCCTTCGTTTCTTTGTTTCTTTTAAGACAGGGCTTCATGTAGCCCAAGCTGCTCTTGATCTAGGTTATGTAACTGAGGCTGGCCTTAAACTTCTGATCTTCCTGCCTGCCTCCCAGGTACTAGGATTATAGCTATGTCCCACTATGCCTAGGTTCCCTGTCCTTTTTCAGATTTGTTAATTATAGTGAATACTTCAAAGTCTGATTGTAACATTCAAATAATAGTTACTAATTATTGATTTCTCAGTATGTACTGTCCTAAGGTTGTATTCTCCCATTCAATATTCATGGTAATCCTATGAAGTGGGAATGATTTTTTATGCCTTTTTACAGACAAGAAAACCAAAGTTCGTAGGTTAATAATTTTCTCACTATGCCACAGGTAAACTGGGATGGGATTGGAATTCATATTTGGCTGATTTTAAATTCATTTATAGACTGTATTTTGCTGCCAACCAATGCAGCTGTTATGATTTACTCTGTAAAGCCTTGAAAGAATTATTAAGCTCACTGATCTGAGTTTGAAAATACTTTGCTAATGGTTCTAATATAATAGTTGAATGCCCTCTATAGGCTTCTGTGTTTGGTAGTGGTGTTTTAGGAAGTTGTGAAACCTTTGGGGCAGTGGACTACTTAACAGAAGAGGGTTGCTTGGAGTATAACTTGAAGATGCTATCTACCTTTGATTTTAGCTTGATCTCTCTGCTTCCTGATCCATCAAGATGTGAATAAATCATGCTGAAAGTTCCTATGGTCAGATGGAGCGTCTCCGTCCACACTGCCTTCCTCACCATGGTGGATCAATGCCTTGAAACTTTGAGCCAGAATAAGTCTTAAATTGTTTCTGTCAGACATTCTGCCACAGTGGTGAGAAAGGTAAACATAGCACCTAAGTATGTTAACCCAAAAATGCAGTTGTGTTTTCTTATTTATACCTTCTACATGGCTAACATGTAAATATTTTGAATATCAGAATATCTAAGATGTCAGCTAGGCATCATGGTACATGTCTATAATCCCAAACAGAGAATGAGGCAGGAGTTTCCAGGCCAGCCTTGTCTAAATAGTGAGTTTGAGGCCAGCCTGGGTGATATAGTGAGACCTTGTTTCAAAAAGAAAACAAGAAGAGATTATTTAAACTGTCTTTCACTCCATCTAGCACACAAATGTAGCTAGCTCGTTAGACCCTGCAGCTTCTTAGAGCTTTTATTCAAACATCTATTGATCATCTATTATGTGCTATCAACTGCAGGAAACTCAAAGATGGACTTTCCTCACCCTAAAGGAAACTCACAGTCTGGTGGGAGAGGAGACCACAAACATACCATTCAAGCAATGCCTTCACTTTGGTGACAAGAACCTTGGTTTATGAACACAGAAAATGAGACCCTGATCAATAGGGATGTAAACAGCAAATTTACTGAAGGACATGGTCATCACATGAGCCTTGAAGTGGGAGGAAGATGTTCTGCAAATTAGGACACAGTGTTCTTCAGTGTCTTGAGTAGATTTCGCATATAAAAAGTGCTCTTTGGTTCAATTACCTGTTGAACGAATTCAGTGTGAAACAATTATACTTCGGCTGTGCAAGGCCTTGTTTGGCGGTTATTTTGGTGGTGTAGATTTTTATGGAATTTCACAGTTTGTATTCTCACCACCAAAGAATATTTGCCAGCAGAAGTGACACAAATGCTGTTTCTTTCAAAACCATGATATTTTGCTCAGTGACATATGTTTCTTTTAAGCTGAATAACTTTCAAACCTTTTAGCTGCCAACAAGAGCTTGAAACGTCTCCACTGTCCAGACCCTGGAGGAATCTTAGAATTCTGGGATCCCTGGAGAGGTGGACGGAATAGGAGAATCCTCTCCCTCACCAACGCAAAGTGATCCAAGGGCCATTTGCCTTCAGTCTGGAACATCTGCTTTGAGATGGTACTACAATGCCAACAATAACAACAGTGCTCATAGTTTTATAGTTTTAAAAATGGGTTCATTTAATTTTTCTCTTACATTTCCTTAAATGCTTATCTAAATAGGTGTATCAGTGATAGGGCTCTGTGATCAAATATATTAGGAACAAATAGACTCCTTTACTGTAGGAACTGAAAGACTTGAATAGATCCATTAAAGGATTTGTTTGCAAAGAGTCTGGCACGGAACTTTTCAAACAATTAGGAATCAAGAGGGCTGACCTCAGAGCTCACTTAGGAGGATCACATTACCTTTTAATTACTGGCAGTGTGGTGAGTAACCTTTTCTTTTATAAATGAGGAAATACAGTGTTTTTATAGAATATAGTATCCCTACAGGTTAAATCAACTTAATAGCTTCTAAACAGCAATAGAATAAAATGAATCCATTAGGCTATTTTAACAAGTGTCTGCATGTATCTGAGTGTAAGACCAGTGTGTACCTATGTATGCATGTGAGTGTATCTATATGGCATGTGGGTGTATCACAGTGCAAGAGTGTATCTATGTGTGCCTGAATGCTAGTGTGTGGCCAGAATGTAAAACTTCATCATTCCCCAGTGAAGGGATTGACTCGAGATCCTGTGACTAGTGAACCAATCAGAACCTTCACAATTATCTTCTCCATTGATTCGCAGATCCTTTTTGGAAAGGCATTTTTTTTCTGTAAGGCTTTTTGTTTGGATCTGCATATAAAAGTGAGTGTTGGGAACTGGTGGCGGAACATGCCTGTAATACCAGTATTTTGGAGGCTAAGGCAGGAGGATCAAGAGTTTCAGGGCAGTCTGGCCACATAGGGAGATTGTGTCTCAAAAAACAAACAGAAACAGGAATGCTCCACCTTTACTGTCTTGGAGGTTATGCCAAGATGGTGCCTTCAGATATACCTGTTGTCCAGGGCGCTGCTGCCCCCAAACAGACTCCCTCCCTTTCTTCCTCTTCTGGTACAGACGTTAAGGAGGCTATCTGACCTTTCTGAACTCAATTTCCTCATCTACAAAATGTTACAGAGCCTTCTTGACATGTGCAAGGCTCCGACTCCATCTCCAGCACCAGGCACACATGCATAAAGGATACGGATCTATACTTTCAGGATACGGCAGGGATTAAATACGATACTTTTGTTCCAATCCTCAGCTTAAAAAAAACATGACTGAAATAGATTGAAAGGTAGTATATAGAAGCTATTTCAAAGTACTGATGTTATCTCCCATGTACCCACCCACTTCCAAAATAATTGGATTCAGTTTGCTAAGAATTTCAATTTTTATTTTCTGAACAAGGAATGTCTCAACTGATATATTGGGTTCTATCATCAGATCTAATGACTATTCAGATTTTTAAAAATGTTCTTACATTTTAATTTTTTTACTGTGTGTATATGGGGGCACATGCATGCATATAGTTCAGAAGACAACCTGAGGGAATCAGTTTTCTCCTTCCACTATGTGGGTACCAGGAATGGAATGCAGATCATTAAGCTTAGTGTCCTTAGCAAGTGTCCTTACCTGTTGTGGTATCTCACTAGCCCTCAGATTTTTAAAATATTTTATGTGTATGAGTGTATTGCTTCCATGTAGGTAGGTGCAACAGTGTTGTGCAATGCCTGCATAGGTCAGAAGAGCACAGATTCCCTGGAACTGGAGTAACAGACGGTGATGGTTGTCAGCTGCCATGTGGGTGCTGGGAATCAAACCTTCATCCTCTGCAAGAGCAGTCAATACTCTTAACCTCTGAGTCAACTCTCCAGCACCTCCCTTGGAGTTTTAATAACTGTATTTGCTATAGTTTGAATGTGAACTGTCTCCCACAGACTCATGCGCTTGAACATGTGGTCTCCATCTGATGGTGCTGTTTTGCAGAGGTTGCAGAACCTTTAGGGTACAGGGTCTAACTGTTAAGTGTAGCCCACTGGGAGCAACCCTGGCTGATTAAAGCTGGCAGAAAGCATGTGACCTGAAGGCTTTGGCACGATTCTCATCCTCATCAACATTAGTTTCAGCATCTTGACCGTCCTCCTCAGAACTTCAAGGTACCTCAACATTTTCCTCAGCCCAAACTCCAAACTTATCCCTAGGTATTCTCATGCTGCTGCCAAACTCATTTCCTTCTCACCAAAACACTTTTCACTTTTTCCTTGGTTTCCCTGCCTGCCTAGAGTTTATTAATAAAAAGATACTATATAAAACATAGCGATATTAGATCTCACTTATCATGATCTTTTTTATTATTATTATTATCATTTTGTCTTTTTGGGACAGGGTCTTCCTGTAGCTCCAGCTGCCCTGGAACTCACTATGTAGGCCAGGCTGGCCTTGAACTCACAGAGATCCACTTGCCTCTGCCTCCCGAGTCCTGGGATTAAAGGCGTGTGCCACCATGCCCGGCCTAGAATTTATGTTTTTAAACTCCTCAACAAAGCCATCTCAATGAGTATTTCTCAAACACTATTTTTTCAATTTGGTTCACTTTCATGTGTAAATTGAAACCATTTTACATTTTTAATTTTTATCGACGTCTTTACTTTTCAATGATACCCTGAATTAAGGAGTTGCTTTAGTATTCAACAGTCTTCTTTTTCTTATTCTTTATAGTATGTAATTCAAAGTTTGTTACATACGTAAGCCTCAAACATTAGCTAATTAAACATTGCATCTAGATAATCATATAAAAACATTTAAAAGGGGGATGGAGAGATGGCTCAGAGGTTAAGAGCACTGGCTGCCCTTGCAGATGACTTGCAGTTGGTTCCCAGAATGCACATGGTGGTTAACAACCGTCCTTAACTCCAGTTCCAGGGGATCCATTGCCCTCTTCTGGGACCTCTTCCTGTGAGACCAATAGACTAGTGGCCATGCAGCACTTCATTGTGAAGTTCATTGTTACTGGAGTTGAAACTCCTTTTCTTGTGTGTGAGACAGAATCTTGCCTAGGCTGTCCTCAGAATCTGTCTTCCTACCTAATACCCCCAAGTGCTATCAGTGCAGTTGTAGGCCATCATGAAGGTGTCTTCACTTTGATTCTTATTCTCAAGAGCAGTGTTTTCAAAATCAGTGTTCTATGAAGCAGAGTAGATTCAACCTGTCATATACTAAATACCAAGAACCAAGCAATGAAATGAGAATTATTTCAGAAATTCCAAAGTCTAGTAAAAGAGGGAAATCTAATTCTTGTTGCATAGGCATGGCAGTTCAGAGGCAGAGTCACAGTTTACAAAATATCTCTAGATAGTTTTGGTCCTTCCCTGAACAGGGAGATAAGCCAGAAAAGTGTTATCTAAGCATCAGATAGGAAAGTTCCAAGCTCCACAGCTTGCCTAACATCCCAGAAAGTATTACAGATGAGCTGGATTATACTATGCATAAATAGTCTTGGGCTCTAGAAGGTAGGAGAGAAAATAGTTAAAGGTGCATTTTTGCCCTTTAGAAGGGCCACAAGAAGCTTACAGTAGGTTAAAGATGTAGCTTAGTAATAAAGTGCTTGCCGGGCGTGCTGGTTAGTTAATAGAGGAATTATCGTCATCAGGCTGGCCTGTGGGCATGTCTGTACAGCATTTTCTTAATTGATAATTGACATAGGAGGGCCCAGTCCACTGTGGGTAGGTGGGCCTGGGTTGTGTAAGTAGGTGAGCAAGGCAGCAAGCAGCTTTCCTCTGTGGTCTCTGCTTCAGTTTATGCCTCAAGGTTCCTGTCTTGAGGTCCTGTCTTGGCTTCCCTTGACAATGGACTGTAACCTGTAAGATGAAATAAACTCTCTTCCCCAAGTTACTTTTGATCATGGTGTTTATCACAGCAACAGAAAAGCAAACCAGAACACCTAGCATATGCTTGACATGTCCCAGGACTTGGGTACAAGTTCCATCATTGTAAAAAAAGAACAGACCATAAATCAGCTTACAATGTAGGAGATGGTGTCTTATTTCTACACAAGTTAACACTCTGACTTTAGCTTCTACTGCTAGGAAGGTGAGGCTAACGTCTTGTGGTAGGGTGACATACCTACACAAATGTCACAGGTGCTGTATAGGATTGGGTTCATTGCAAGTTACAGTAGAACACAAAATTGAGGCTTGCCAGTTCTGTCTCACCAGGGATACTGTAGCAAAGTCTATGGAAGAAGAAGTTTGAAAGGAAGTGTCAAAGGGGAATGGACATTCTCCTGGCAAACCAAATGAAGGTAGGAATTTGTAATTGAAAGGATAGGCCTAGAAAAGTCAAAAGGTTTCTGAGAAAGACTTAAATGCCGGAGAGGTAGAGCTCAGCTGATGTTCACTGGTGTAGTTTTGAACAGTGCCACTGTTGGATGTGTTTTAAATACAAAACAAAAATAATACAAGTACAAATTATGTCTAAGGATTCATAGAGAAAACTCTTTGAAATAAGTCTTTCTCCTTCATGTATTTTAAATTTTTTTCTAAAATTTGTTTTTATTTATATGTATATGTATGTGACTATGCATGTGTGTATGTAGGTGCCCATGGAAGCCAGAAGAGGGTGTCAGATCCCCTGGAATTGGAATAACAGGCAATTGTGAGCTACCTGACATGGGTGCTGGGAACCAAACTCTGTTCTTCAAGAGCAGCAAGTGCTTGTAACTGCTGAATCATCTCCCCAGCCCCCGAGTTAAAAAATTTAAGCTGAGCATAGTGGTGCATGCTTTTAGTCCCAGCACTCGGGAGGCAGAAGCAGGCCGATCTCTGTGAGTTCAAGGCCAGGCTGGTCTACATAGTGACTTCCAGGGCAGCTGGGGCTACAGGGAGACCCTGTCTAAAAAGAGAGCCAAAAAGTTTTTTAAGTAGGATATAAATATATATAGTGAAATTTTTTCTTACATTTCTCAATACATCCACCACCCCTGCCACTCATTCCTGGCCTCAGGTAATTATAATGTTTAGTTTCTTTTGTATCCTTACACACACTTTGCATAATCATATAAAAGATATATGATATTTTATAGGTAATCATATAAAAAGATTTTAAAAGGGGGCTGGGAAGATGGCTCAGAGGTCAAAAGTACCAGCTGCTCTTGCAGAGGACCCAATTTGGTTTCCAGCATCCACACAGCAGCTAACAACCATCCTTAACTCCAGTTCTAGGGGATCCAGAGTCCTCTTCTGGTCCCCGGAAGGCATTGCATGACACAGATGCACTTACATACATGTAGGTAAAACACTCATACACATACAATAATAAATAAATATTAAAAAATTAAGGTGTATCATGCCACATGTTTCTCCCTTGGCTTAGCTCACTTAATTTATCTTGGTGATCTTCCCTCTTCCAGTTGCAAATATTTCTCATTCTGTTTTTCATTTTTTATAGCTGCAGAATATTTCATTATAAGAATGTTCTGTAACTTATTTAACTACTTCCCTGCAGGGGACGTTCGAGTGACTTCCACATTTCACTATTTCAAACAATGCTATGTGAAGAGCTTTGTGTACGTGTTATCTCACCTGTGCAGGTCTTGTTGTGGGAGTTGAAATGTCCAGGCTCAGTGCCCATGTATTTGGAATTCTGCTCAGCATTGCCCAACTGCCTTCCTCAAGGGTTTCTTTTTTTTCTTTCTTTTCTTTTTTTTTTCTAGCTTTTTATTCTTTATAATAAGAGCCCTTCTAAGGCAGGAACTATATCTTCTCCATGTTTACTTCCAGAAAAGTAATATACAGTGGGTGAATTAAATCCTTTCTACCTGAAGACATCCTTGAAGAAACACTAGAGGTCAAATCCCCTGAAAGGATAATTGTTAAGGATATAAAGTGGGATTCTTTCATTCCCTTCCAGAAATATGTGGCAAGGAGAACAAAGTGAATGTTCAATCTAGATTGTTCTCCACACCTGAGAGCCAGTGCACTCTTTTGCCATGTTTTAGAAAAGCCCATTTATTACTAAGCTTCAGGTATTAGGGTTACGAGCTTGCCTTTTTCTAAGAGGAAAGAATATTATACAATTATTTGTAATTAAGATTCTGATGAAAATAGTATGCTCACTTTTAAAAGCATAATAGCTTCCTTCTTTTGTTCCCAGGAAAGGGTGACTTACAGTGGGTCACCATGAGTGTCATGCTCTGGTTAGTCAGGGTCAGGCTTTGGAATGAGTGAGTATTTCTAACCACACTTGCCCAGTTATGCTCACAGCCCAGTTCAATCGCGAATGCAAAGACTTCCCACAGTTTTCCTGGACAATTTCATTTTCTGTCTTTGAAAATGACCTGAACTTCTTTGTGTTCTTTTGTAAAAGTTGTCTACAACAGTCTGTGGCTCTCAGAAGAGTTTTAAAGACTATAGGACTTTACAGGAATAAGAGCAAATCCTTTAAACTCTAAGAACATTATCTTTTTTGAAATACAGACACACACACACACACACACATACACACACACACACACGGATTGAATAATTGAAAAAATACATATCACTGAGAAGAGAGGTGGGAAATCCTGATGTATAATGACAATGAAGCCATAGTGTACGAGGCAGGGTTTCCTAACCAGGAGGCAGGGATGCTTCAGGTGGTCCACAATCCCCTAGCACTGTTTAGGAATTTACGTGTGTGGACACTTATGTATCTAAGAAGCTTCATTACTGAGCTCTTCAAAAGAGTCTGAAAACTTTCCTTGTAAACAAAGACATCAACTTCAGCTGAGTGCATAAGAGGTTAATGCATGCTGTCCACATTCCTGTCCCTTCCCTTTCTTCTTTCAATAGAATCTTTTGGCTTAAAAGGCCCACAGCAGAAAATCTTGGGAGTAACTTTTATTTTCAAATATTTATTTTATTTTAAGTTATGTGTATATGTATATGTGTGTGAGAAGATATGTGTACCCGTGTGCAGATTCCCTTGGCAGCTGGAGGCGTTGGAGCTGGATGCAGTATGGGTGCAGTATTTGCTGTTAACTGCTGAGCCATTTTTCCAGCCCCAGGAGTAACTTTTAATTCTTAATTTTTAAATCCTATTTACATTTTTATTTCATAAAATTCTTTCTATGACTTTGATATGGCTTCCTTTTCTTTCTCTCTGATTACTTTGTGAGCAGTCTAAAGTATGTCTTTGGTATCATAAAGATATCTTATATGCTGTTTGCATTTAAATTTGCATTCTTTACTGCTTTTAGAAGCTTGACTGAAAACTTAACAGCTTATTCAAATGGCTGGTTTCTCTCTGAAGCAAGTATTATTCTCTGTGTTAAGATTTTCTACTCTAATTTATGTGGATTTTTCTATAAGCATTAACATTTGCTAATCACCAAACTCTTAATTGAATATGCTGGATTTAGGATTATATATGATTGCTTATAGTCAATAGAATTCCTTAGCATCTGAAAGACTGTTTATAATGTAAATAAAAGGACAGGGCTGATTACAGCTTGGGCAGTTTGGCTTTAAATCTGGCTGTCACCAGTCACAGCTGCTTAACAGTGACTCAGTGCCCTTGAGCCCTACTACTGAGCCTGCAAAGTTACCTTCAGAAGGTGTTTTTGGTTGTTTTCCCTGTTAATACCTTTTCTAGGAGGAGACTTTTTCTTTAATGCTTGTTTATGTCTAGAACAACCTGGAAGTTTAACAAAATAAGTGAGTAAAGATGTTTTTAGTAATAAAAATAGTTACAGAAATGCTGTTTTTCATAAGTTTTTGAGGAAAATGTGATTTAAGGGTAATTTTTATCTATTGAGTGTTTCATTTATTTATTTCTCCTTAATAACTCAGTGAAGTAGGAATTCTCCAGACCAAAAATGTTAGATTTTTATTTTTCTCCATTTTTCTTTTTCTTAACAGTTTGATGAAACCCTTTTCCAAATAGTGTTTATAAATAAATATGCAGAATGAAAACACAGGATTACAAAGGAAGTGAAATACTTATAGTTATCAGAATATTTTAAAATGCATAATATGTATTTATGCAATGTATTTATTGAGGCATTACAAATCAAACTTAAAGGATGATTTTAACAATAACTCTAACTTCAAAACATAGAAAACATTAATGTATTTTAATCTGAAAGAACTCTAGGAATAGGACAACTGTGGATTTCTGGGGGTTATAAAGCCATAAGGGCTGCTTGTACAAGGGCCATGGCTTGCACTCATAATGGAAGGAATATTGAAAATAGAGATCTATTGTGTGTGTGTGTGTGTGTGTGTGTGTGTGTGTGTGTGTGTGTGTGTCTCCAAGTGGCTAAACAGGAGATATCTGGATTCCAGGATTAGAACCTGTTAGGACTTTGGGTCATGGGATCACAGTCCAGAGAGCAACATCACTTCCTTTTTTTCTTTTAAAATGGTGAGGAGAGAGCCCACTTACCTTCCAGGGTCTCACACTGTACTAGGTTGATATAATCCTGCTGGGTCAGGAGGTTGGCTTTGCATCCTCGCACCAGGCCCTCGAGGTAGCCATGGTCCACATTGAAGTACAGCTCTGCAGTCTCCAGCATGAGGAAAGATCACAGCTGGCTCAGGCTGAGGCAGTTCTGGGGTCAGGCCTGGGCAGCTTCTGAACACTTGCACTGGTCTGGAGAAGTGTGGGTAGTACCAATAGTCACTCAGCTGATAGTCAGTGTGCTAGTGACTAGTTTTCTCCAGTTTCAGCAGCTTTCAACACAGTGTAAGCAGCCCTGTTTTTACAGCAACAGTGAGTCAGCCAAATGGCCAAGGAAACTCAGGGAACAAGCCACTGTTGGGAGGAGAGTGGCTGGAGAGAGGAGAAGGCGGATCAATTCTCTCTCACAGAACAAATCCTAACCAGTTTTGTCACTGGAAGACTTCAAGCATGGGGATGTTTTATCCTTTTATCTTATCTGAGTTTTCAATTATAAATTACATTTGTTCCAATTTTTTGTATACCATTAAATGAACAAAGAATTAAAAAAAAAATGGGAAAAACGCTCGGTGTGATGGCTCACAGCTTTAATCCTAGGGCTTGAGAGCATGAGTCAGAATTGTCTTGAGTTTGAGGACAACTTGGGTTACAGAGTGAGACTGTCTCAACAACAACAACAACAACAACAACAACAACAAACAACAAAGCAAAATAGATGGAAGATTTTTTTAAGAACAAATGTTAGCCGGCAGTTGGAGAAGTTAATTCTGTAATATGGTGTATTTGTATCAGAAATGATTAGTAATGTCTTAAAATTGCCAAGGGCTGGTAGATATTTCTTAACCTGTCTAGGATCAGAGCCTTATGATTTAATAATAATAAGTCACAACCTTTACAAAATTGGCTGATGATAAGGAACTCTTAATTTTCTTTTTCACACAGTATCTTTGAGACAGATAATATTACTACCCTAGGCACAGATAATGAACCAGGTTTCAAAAGCTTTGAGGAAGCTCTAAATGCACAGCTGGTAATGCAGTAGGAATTTAATGAAGCAAGAACTTAATTGTTGTGTTTCATGCTCCAAAAAAGATTATTTGTTCTCCCAATATACTTAGCTCAAAAACTATCAAATATCTTGCACACTATTTGCAGAGGGAGCTTTTCCTATGTGTTCTGTCCAATCCTCACATGGTATTAAAGTACCAGAAATTTTCTCTGTCTCAGTATTTCCAAACAGATTAGGAGTAGACAAGATTGAATCAGTGTAAATTCTGCTATAGTTTTGTTACTGTAACAAAAAGTTCCCTGGGAGAAGGCTGGTCAGAACAGAATGTGGCTTGGATAAAGACCCAGCTTTGTGGTTTTGCTGGTCAGTCACCTGGTTATAGGATCACCCGGAAAAATGTGGGTTCGCTGTAAGCTATTCTAAAAAGATTGGCAGAAAACCTAGTGTATTAATGAGATGGTGAACTTTTCCTGCCCCAAATCCCCACTTCCTAGTGCAGTTCTTGTGGACTGAATCACAGGCAGACATGTGACAGCTTTTCTGAGTTCTTCAGAAAAGCATAATCTCTCCTTTTCTTCTTTTTTATAATATTTTATTATTTTTACTCTATGTGTATGTGTGTATTGCCTGCACCCATGTTGTGCAATGCCTGTGGAGGTCAGAAGAGGCTGTCGGATTCCCTGGGACTGGAGTTATGGACAGTTATTAGCTGCCATGTGGGTAATGGGATTAGAACCCTGGTCTTCTGTAAGAACAACCAATGTTCTTAACCACTGAGCCATCTCTCTCACCCCCTCCTTTTCTTCTTTATACCTCTTAACACTTTGGTCTGCCCCAATGCTTTGGGTTTCTCAACCTTTTTCTCTCTATTTTCTCTATGTACAACTGCCTTCTTCCCTGCTGTGTGGCTGCTCATCCACCCACATATCTGACTCCCTTTGTGTCCCTAAGTAGTGTGAGGGCTTTTTTTCCCTTCTCCTCTTCCTTCCCCTCTTCAAGGCAACTCTGAGATTTATGGCTTGCCTGCCTTGAGATTTTCCCTTAAACTGTAATAAAATTGTCCTCAAGCTTCCAATTGAGTCCTTTTTAAAAAAAGTATTTTATTATATTTTTTATTTTATGTGTATGAGTGTATTGCCTGCATGTATGTAAGAGCACCTGTGTCCTGCAATGCCCACAGAGGTCAGAAGAGGGTGTCAGATCCCCTGGAACTGGAGTTACAGAAGACTGTTAGCCACTATGTGGGTGCAGGGAATCAAACGTGGGTCCTCTGCAAGAGCAGCCAGTGCTCTTAACCACTGAGTCATCTCTCCAGCCCTGGAACACATTCTTAAATTCTTTTATGAATGAGACTACAGACCCTCCAGGGGGCACTGTTTCTGCTTTTAATCAGTTTGTGAAAAATCACAGAAAATGAAACAGTTTTATTAAAAAAATATATTTTATTTAATATTTTTATTTTATGTGTATGAGTGTATGGCCTGTATGTATGTGAGTGCACCCATGTCGCGGAGTGTTGGATTCCCCTGGAACTGGAATTAAGGATAGTTCATAGCCACCATGTGGGTGCTGGGAATCGAATCCGGGTCCTCTGCAAGAGCAGTCAGTGCTCTTAACCGCTGAACCATCTCTCCAGCTCCAGAAAATGGAATAGTTTTACATAGTGCCGAAGTTTGAAAGTCTTCAATAGATAGACCTAGGTGTTAGGTTCCTGGCATGTTCCTAAAATGGTGGTGCAGCTCTCAATGTTATAAAACAGCAGGTTCAAACTTAGCCCAAGGCAAGTCCTTCTTATTGGGGGACCAACCAATCCTGGGCTGAACTGCCCAGCCTGCTTCATGGAAACTTACCCAACCATGTAACTGCCTATAAAAGATGTTTGATTCCCCCTGCTTGCTGCTGTTTTTCTGCTCCCTGAGAGGCAGCCCAAAGATCTGTTTCCTCTCAAATAAACTGCTGCCCCCCACCTCCCATGGAGTTACCTGGCTGGTGGTCTTCACTATGTCCTCTTCCATATACTGGGTTCTTACTATGTCTTCATTACCAGCCTTTCTCTTACAGAAACAAACATCTTGAATATTTTATTATTTTTATTTTTATGTGTATGAGTGTGTATTGTCTGCTTGTATGTACGTGTACCCAGGTCATGCAGTACCCACAGAGGTCAGAAGAGGGCATCAGATCCCTTGGAACTGGAACTATGAATGCTTGTTAGCCACCATGTGGGTGCTGGGAACTGAACCTGGGTTCTCTGCAAGAGCAGATAATGCTCTTAACCTTGAATATGGTTTATGGTGACTCATATGAGTTTATCACTTTCATAGATCTAAAGGTGGTTGTGTATTAGCTACTTTATATAATTAAAATTACAAAAAGAGTAGGATTTCATGTTTTATGACAATAGAATTATGCATGCACATACATATATATCAATTTCTTTATCCAGACATCTACTGATGGATACTTGGGTTGTTTGCAAATCTTGACAATTCCGAATAATTCTGCAATAAACAAAGGAGAATAAATATGCTTTTGAGACACTGATTTCATTTCCTTTAGCCGCTTATAGCCAGTTGTGGGATTAAGAAGACAAATACTGTTTGATTATATTTATATGTGGAATATGAAAAGTTGAATCTATGGAAACACGATTAACAGGAATGGGAGGTAGGGTAATATGGTGATGCTGGTCAAAGAAACCATGAGAAGTTTGCCATTCTTTTTTGTATTATGCCTTATTTACTGGCAGTTAATATTGTACTGATTGATACACATATAATTAACATCTTTATTCAAGAAATACATGAGGACAAATTAGTAAACAAAATAATACTTTTCACTCCAGAGTTTACATATCACAAAATAAACAAATCAATCAGTGAGCAAATAAGTTCATATGAAGAAAAAAATAGAGCGGTATTGAGGTATATGAGTGTAAACAAACATAATAAAGTACTATTTTAGACAGCTGGTTTGGAGCGAGTTGGTAGACTATCAGTAAACCACTATGTCTTCCTCCAAGTGAAGGGGAAGAGGAGAGATCATGGAGAGTCTGGCTTGTTATATTCATAGTATATTTAGAAGCAGAAAGTGAAGAGTTGAAAAGAAGAAAATGGCAAAAAATGCTATTTTTCTTTAGTCTTGCTAATTTGTAAAACTTTTTCCCTTTTTAATTGAAATTTTACCAGCTTGATAAATATATTTTGATCATATTTAGATCTCATCTCCTATCTGCACCTCCCTTTCAACACCCAATTTCATGAACGTGTGTATACACATGCACACACATACAAAAGTTGGCAGAGTCAAATTTTTGTCCCCAGATACCCTTCCCTGTGGGTCCATCCACTGGAACCTGGTTAACCTACCAAGAGTTACATCCTTAAAAGAGACTGACTCTCCCTGTCCCATCAGTTATCAGTTGTCAATAGTTCCTCAGGTAGGGTTGGGGTTTCTTACCCAAGCCTGTGCTGGAATTTTGCCTGACTTGAGCTTATGTGGTACTTGTGCATCTGTTACCACTGCTGTGAGTTCATATGAATGACTTCCCAGCTGTCCTGAAAAAACAAAAAAAAAAACAACTCAGTTTCCTTGTGCTCATCCAGCACCTCTAGCTCTTACCATCATTCTACCCCCTCTTGTGCAATGATCCCCAAGTCTTGGGAGGAAGACATTTGATAGAGGTGTTCAATTCAGGGATAAGTGCTCTGTAGTTTCTTATTCTCTGCATGTTGGCCAGTTGTGGGGTTTTGTGTTAATCACTATTTGCTACATAAGGGAGCTTCTGTGGTAAAAGTTGAGAGATGCACTAATCTATGGGTATAACAGTGGTCTTTTACCAAGCGAAGTTTCAGAGGGTCTCCTGGATAATGTTGGACCTTCCATTTTTCTTGGTCAACCTGGGCAGGCTTGATGTGTGAGTGATGAATCCAGGTGCACAGTCCGTCTACCTTCACTGCCATGGGAGTTGTCAGGATCACAGTGAATGGTCCTTTCCACTGAGGGGCCAATGTCTCCTTCTGATGTTGCTTTATCCAGACAATGTCTTCAGGTCAGTAAGGATGTGGAGTAGCTGGAGGCAGTTTGTGCACATGCCGGATCAGGGGGTGGAGGTTCTCCTGTACAGCCTGTAATGCCCTAATAGACTGGAGGATTCCAGGGGAGGGGGTCTTCTGAAAAGAATCTCAAAAGGAGTTATTCCCTGGATATAGGGGGAGTTTCTAACCCTGAGGAGGGCAAAAGGGAGGAGAGTCACCCATTCTGTGCCAGATTCTAAAGTTAACTTAGTCAAGGTCTCCTTAAGGGTCTGATTCATCTTCTTTACTTGTCCTGAACTCTGGGGATGGTATGCACAATGTAGTTTCCAATCTGTCCCCAGAGCCTTTGCTAAGGCCTGAATTACCTGAGAGATGAACTCTGGTCCATTGTCAGATCCTAACACCAGGGGCACACCAAACCTGGGAATGAGTTCATCTAGCAACTTCTTGGCAAGTTTGGTTGCCGTTTCCTTCCTGGTGGGAAAGGCTTCTACCCATCCTGAAAAAGTGACTACAAAAACCAGTAAATATTTATATCCAAACCAGCCTGGCTTTACCTCAGTGAAGCCTGCCTCTCAGTGGACTCTGGGGGCAGTCCTTCTTTCATGGTTTCCTGAGGATTTATCATTTTTGGGGTAGGCATTAGTCATCTGGCATGCCATACATCTGGAGGTGATGTCCTGTATAGAAGCTGTTGAGGAAGGAAACTAGAAGCATCTGGTTAGTAATAACCTGATATTTTCTTTCCTCATGTGGGTTCCTTCATGAGTTGGCGAGCTAGCATTTCCCCCAGGTGGCAGGGGAGGATGACCTTGCCATCTGAAGTGTGTCTCCATCCTGAGGAGACATACCCATTTGGAATTGTCTGGAAATATTTGTCATCCTCTTTTGCGTATGAAGGCTTTTCAGGTAACGTAGGATCTAGCAGGGCTAGGAGTGCAGGTTCAGATGGGGATTCTGCTATTTCCTTGGTGACTTGATCTGCCTTTTGGTTTCCTCAGGCCTCAGGTGTGTTGTTCTTTTGGTGTCCTGGGCAATGAATGACTGCCACTCTTTTGGGCATCCATATGACCCTTAACAAATCAATGATCTCTTGTATGTGTTTAATAGTCTTTCCTTCTGATGTCAGGAGGCCTCTTTCTCGCTAGATGGCTCCAAGTAAATGAACAGTGACAGAAGCATATCTACTTTCAGTGTAAATGTTGTCAGTCTTACCCTCTCCCAGTCTTAGGGTCTGAATCAAGGCTTATCAGTTTGGCCTTTTGTGCAGAGGTTCCTTTGGGCAGGGCTTCTGCCCATAGGATGTCTTCCTGGGTGACTACTGCTGCCCCTGCATACCTGACTCCATCTTTTATGTAACTACTCCCATCTGTGTACTTCACCAACTCAGGGTTCTTCCATGGTATGTCAGTGAGATCAGGTTGGCTTCCCTGGACATGCTGCAGCAATTCGGAGCAATCGTGATGTACAGCTGTCTCAGACTCAGTCTCAGGGAGCAGGGATGCAGGGTTTAAGGCACTGGTAACCACATA
The DNA here is from genome assembly GCF_000622305.1 of Nannospalax galili. Classification (NCBI taxonomy): domain Eukaryota; kingdom Metazoa; phylum Chordata; class Mammalia; order Rodentia; family Spalacidae; genus Nannospalax; species Nannospalax galili. The sequence goes on along the minus strand of NW_008334762.1, from coordinate 265,876 downwards.
TGTCAAGTGGGACACATCTAGTAGGAGAGAGTTAATCTTGCATTTGTGAACCAGCGATCAGGCGGTGCCCTCAGTACCCCTTTAATAGCATGGGAGGTGGTCACAATCAGTTGTTGTCACAAGGTGAGCTTATCAGCGTCCTTAATTGGGACTGCAGTGGCTGCTATGATCTTCAGACAGGCTGGCCATCCAGCCATTACTGAATCTAATTTCTTTGAGCGGTAAGCCACCAGTGTCTCTTCGAGGGGCCCAAAGTTTGAGCAAGTATGCCCTTTGCTACACCAAACTGTTCATCTACATAAAGGTAGAAGGGCCTTGAGATGTCAGGTAAGACTAGGGTTGGTGCAGAAGTGAGGGCCTGTTTTAGGCTGTCAAAGGCCTGCTGTTGTTCTTCTCCCTAGGAAAATGCTGAGGGTCCCCCCCTTGTTACCTCATATAGAGGCTTGGCCAATTCTGCAAAACCAGGTATCCATAAGCGACAATATTCAGCTGACCCCAGGAATTCTCTGACTTGTTAGGGGGCCAGCTCAGGAGCCTGGTCCCCTCTGCCAATTCTGACCTATGGGCAGATATCTTCTGGGGGGGTGTTCACCCTCTCTTAGAGCCAAAGCCCATGCCGGTTTTCAATTATGATGTTCTTCACGTTCCTCCTGGGTCTCACAGTTATTGTAGACTTTCTGGGTGATTTCAAGAAATTCAGAGACTCTTACCTTCAAAGCCTTCCAACTTTTGTAATTTGTTCCAGATATCAGGAGCAGACTGGGTCATGAAGGCGATGTTTATTGCTCAATGATTCTCAGGTACCTCTGGATCGATGGGAGTATAAGCCCGATAGCCTTCCATCAATCCCTCTAAGAACTGTGACGGGGGCTCTGTCTGTCCCTGCCCAACCTGACTGACTTTTGAAAAATTTGTAGGCCTTTTAGCAGTGGCCTGGAGACCCCCCCTCAAAAGAATCTGGCGATAGAATCTGTGGCCCGAATTTTCTCTGGGTCTCCTGCGCGATCAGACAAAACATATATTTAGTGTGTATTTATTAACTTAGAAAGGAATGAGTACCCAGTGCCTAGCCCCATGCCACTGTGACTCAGAGCCTGCCTTATCAGACTGTGCCACACCCATAGCCCCACTAGCATTCGCTCATGCCTCTGGGGCCAATGATCTTGCCCCAGGTCCACAGGGAGTCAGTACATTCTGTCTTTGAGTTACTGCGCTGGCTGCGAGTTTCCTACACCATCATGCTCTACTGATGGCTCCTGCCTTCCATCCCAAGATGGCTCCCAGCTTTCCTTCCTACTTCCCGCTCAGTGTCAGGCTCCGCCCATTGGAGGAACCAGTCAATCGGGAGACAGAGTCTGAGTGACTCCCTACCTGCAGGGGTGTTGGGATCCCAATCTGGGAATCCAGCAGGACCACAGCATGGAAGGGAAGGATGGCAGGGGTTGTAATGTGTGTGGGGAGGGGTAAGGAGTGGCCATAATATAGGGGACCTGATCAGGGTGTCCTGGGTTTCCGAAGATCACTGCCTGAACAGAAGAAAGTTTGTTACCATCAAAGGACCCAGTGGGGGGCCAGTCACCATCAAAAGACAGCTATTTGAGAGGACAAAAGGTACAGAATTTCCCCTAATAGATAGTGTCTCTAGAGATTGCAGCTGCCTTCTGGAAATCCTTAAAATGAGAAAGAATTAAGTCAAGGGGAGTGTCTTCAGATGAAGGGGATTGACCCATGATGGAAAAGAAAAGGATTATACCAAAACAAAGACAAACGAGAAACAGACAGATTGGGTAGATTCAAGACTTGACTGACACAGAACAAAGGCACTGTGCATTGGAGATTTGCTATGTGAGTGATTAGGGTTGAAAACGAAGGCCTGGAGGGCACAAGTGGTCAACTATTCAGATGGAGGGGCAGGGCATCCCCCATCCTCTGCCCTGGAGAGCAATACTGCATACAGTTTCTCTCCCTTGAGCCCCCAGAAGTCCAGACACCCAGAACAGAAATCAAAACAGACTCACCACAGGAGAAACCAGATCTGATGTCGTCGGGTGCCAAATGGAGAATGAAAAAGACAGAAAAACAGACCGAGGGTATTTTAGGGAATCCCGGACTAGCCCCCATAATTTTCAGGGTTTGAAGAATTCCCTGAATTGACCACTCGGACACTGAGTCTCAGTAAAAACAGAAGTGCTTTATTGGAGCCAACTGGCTAGGGACACAGACAGTCTCAGGAGCTGTACTGTGACCCCGAGCTGTGGAAACACAGGGTTTTTAAGCTTAAAAACCACAAAAACCACAAAGCAGGGGATGTCTATTGAAACCATAAACAGAAGAACCAGGAAAGGATTTGAACAATCTAGGGCTAATTTCCAGAGCCTTAACCTATACAGCCATTGGCTAGCTTACCTGGGGGTAGAATGTTCTTCCTCTCCTGTCCCAGACCATTTCCATAGAAACTATAAACAGATGTACCAGGAAAGGCTTTGAACAATCTAGGGGATTTCTAGAGTCAGGCAGAGGGCAGCTCTTTCTCAGAGGACAGGGAGGGAGTCTGAGGGGTACTCTCTCCTTCAAAAGAAGCAAAATTTCAAAATCATGAATTTTCTGATTATTTCAAATATTTAAGGACTTTTTTTTTTTTTTTGGTCTTTTTTGAGACAGGGTCTCCCTGTAGCCGTAGCTGGCCTGGAACTCGCTATGTAGACCAGGCTGGCCTTGAACTCACAGAGATCCACCTGCTTCTGCCTTCTGCTGGGACTAAGGGTCTGTGTCATCATGCCCAGCTTAAGGACAATCCAGATTATATATTCTCTGAGATGCATTGAAATGAATAATTACCCCAGAAAGCTAATCACTGTTTTGTATGTTTTATTTTGCTCTGATCCATTTTTTTATGAAACCCTTTGCTTTGCTATGTTATGTAGCCCAGTCTGGCTTCAAATTTGTTCTTTCTTCCCTTGCTTCCTGGTGCTGGGATTACAGTTGTGTGCCACCACAGTTGGCTCTTATTTTCTTCTATGCTCCCCAGAGCAATGTATACTGTTTTTGCAAAAAAAAAAAAAAAAAAGAGTCACTACAGAAATATATAAGATTCACAGGTTTGTAATAACCAGCCTGGAAAGGCTCCCCAATTAGGGTGAACCTAGAATGAGGCTATGGAAGCACCAAACTAGTTTCTGCTCAGGGTGTCAGCAGTAATTTTCCAATGGGCCATTTTGGCTTTGAACCACAAGAGGTCATCATAACATTGTAACAAGTGAGTCTTCATTTGATCCACCTGCTAAAAGTTTAGTTGGAAAAGTCAAGGAATTCTGCTGTTCCTTGTCTCTTCACCTCTTCCCTAAATCACCATTGTCTTCCCAAATGCAAGCCCTCACTCCCTACTTCCTCAACAGGAGGTGACTTTTTACCTTTTCACCTGTTACTTCACAATCTGGCTCCATTTACTCTATATTAATGTGCTATGTCTTGTTTTAAGGCTCCATGAGAGATGCTCTGAAGGAAGAAAGGGAGCTCTGTGAGCAAACACATTTGTAAAATGCAGTAAATAACATATCCATCCCATCTTGGACAGTCAATATGCACATTACAGAGTCGTCTCAGAAATCCTTAATTAAAACTGCTTTACTGAAACCTGATCTTTTCCAAATAATTGATTGGAAATTGTTCTCTTTCTGTGAGCAATTATCACCTTTAAAAGCCCCCCCAAATAACATTATTTGGAAAAAATTTAAGATGTTAGTAAAATTATTTAAGAATTCTGATGTGGCAGAGTGTGCTGGTGCGTACCTTTAATCCCAGCACTTGGTAGGCAGAAGCAGATGGATCTCTGAGAGTTTGAGGCCAGCCTGGTCTACATAGTACATTCCAGGCCAGCTTGGACTACAGGGAGACTCGGCCTCGAAAAGAACCACCCCACCCCCCCCAAAAATGTGTTATACTGTTATGAAGTTTGAAACCACTGGGAAAAGATCACCAGATTCAATTAAAATTTTAATTGATCAAATTTATTAGGGCTATAGCTGTCTGGTGGTCCCGTAGTCAGGTTTAGGACCCAAGGACCCCTGGGGAGGGTGAAACTAACTTATTAAGACAAAAACCAAAAATACCACAAGAATTTCATCACACAAGAGTAATGCCAGGTGGTCCTGAGTAGGGTCTGGATGGACCAAATTAGCAGATAAACAAACTACAGAAGCCAAAACAACCTTTTGTTAGCCTTCTCTTTAACAGGTGTACAGAGACCTTGATAGTAAGAAACTTTCTCATTATTATTGTTATTTAGGTTTCTCGGCTAGGCAGGAAGCACAGCTGCAGTGTCTGGGAGGTGACCAAGGTCAGCTACTCCAAAGAAAGCACTCTTCTAGGGGAAAGCAACTAAGTTCAGACCTGACTTTGAAGTTGGCCATTTTTCTAGCTTTTGATGTTTAAAGTGGCGGCTTTATACAAAATGAAGAAAATGAAGTTACTTTGGATATTACAATTTGTCACCATTTGAGGCCATTACAATACTCTCATGCTATTTTATTTAACTATTATTCTTGATTTTTTTAGTTGATATGCACTATGACATTTTCATATAAATGAATGTCCGTCATTGTGCTTGTTTGGATTCTGTCTCCACAGCAGTCCCTCCTCCTTCTCCCTGTCTTACTGTCCTTTCCTTTCTTTAGCCCCCCTTCTGCTCTCAGGCACTGCATTGCATCACCCTTCCTTGTAAGTGGCTCCCTGTCCTTTAGATCTCTTCCTCCCTTCCCATAGTCTCCTTTATACTTTCGTGTCATACTACTTCATAAATAGTCAATGAATTTTTATCTTAAAGAAATTTTTAAAAATTATTTATTTAATAACCACATACTTAGAAGAAGCATTTCATTACATCAGCATTGACATATTTAATATGAATTTTCTGAGCTAGGATGCATCTCTTAAAAATTGGCTGTACATTTTTAGGTTTACAGTTGAATTATTACAGTTACAATATTTACTCAGTATAAACCCTATAAGACATAAAATTAAATGAGGTTTTTAACCTTTAAAAAATATCTCCATTTCATTATTAAAATACAGTTTCGTGTAGAAAATTTCATTTTTGATGCAATTGACATTAGGATGTTTGCACATGTGTTTCTAATCTCTATATATCAGATTATTACTAGTCACAGTCAGTTAATTTCTGAGCTCCTTGGCATCTAAGCATGGATATAAAATCATCAGGTAGATTTCAATGGTAATGTTTTTCACATCTACTAGTTATTAAGGAGCAAATTTTTATGCTTTGAAGAATTTTTTTTAATAGACCCACTTCCCAGGTAGCACCCTCCCATAGCCTCCCTCCCCCCGACTAGAGCCCTTATACTCTGATATCCCTGCTACTGTCTGCTGTGTTGTCAGCACCCCCAGCCATTCCCCACTACT
>NW_008334762.1:252815-260307 GCF_000622305.1 Nannospalax galili | reverse complement strand
TAGTCATAATTGGTTGCACTTGGATCCTTGGCACCTGTGTATGTCTATAAAGTCATTGGGTAGATTTCAGTGGTAATGTTTATCACTCTACTAATTAGCATGATATAAATTTCCATGCTTCCTCCTCAATATAATATTTTTAAAAATACTGGTTTTTTTTTGTGTGTATATCACACAGAACATCCCAAACCATCTCATTCGACTATACACCCACTTCCCAGATAGCACCCTCCCATAGCCTCCCTCCCCGCACTAGAGCCCTTATACTCTGATATCCCTGCTACTGTCTGTTGTGTTGACCCCCACCCCAGCCATTCCCCACTACTTGCTCTTCTGGTGAATCTAGTCAGCTTATCTAGAGGTCTTTATTTTAGGAGGGTCAGCTGTTCCTCATCTAGAGGTAATCTGTTGTCAATATTCCTTTAGATAAGATTGGGGTCTGTTGTTCATTTTCCAAGTTCTATGCTGGGTTACTATCTGGGAGTCCCTTTGGCCAGCTTGGCCAACAACTTGAAGGTATTGCCTGTCTAGCATTGTTGCTTGTTATGTAGCCTTTAGCTATGCATATGGACTCTTAAGAAATAATATTGACCCCTTTAATCTTTAGTTATACTTTCCTTTTGGGTGTTTAAGGCCATACAGTTGGCCCAGATAAACCAATTTATTTTTACTTTTAAGGTCATTTGAGGATCTATTCCTCAGGGGTCACATGGGCTGGGGAGGAGCACCTGGCTCCTTTCTTTTACCAGTTTTGCCTATGTGAAGATAAGTCAAAGGTCCTGCTCAACCATGGTAGAGCTGGACACTGGTTCAAGTCCATCTGGTGGGGTCTCCTTGGCCTCCTTGATCAAGAGGACAGGTGACTCACCACCATTACAAGACATTTTGAGAGCTGCTCATAGTTCCCTGGAACTAGTAAGCCTAGCAGGGCAAGGAGCAAAAAGTGTCCTTTTTGTCCTTCTGAAAAAATTATTATAGGCCTCAAAGTATGTCTGTTAAACACCCAAGAAGGTTAGAAATTATATTTTTAATCCACCTGTGCTTCAGAATTTAATAACCTAAAAATGTTTTCTTTTCTCTTCTGCTGTTTGGTGGCAGTAACCCCAGGCCCTGTCTTGCTACAGAGTAAGTTGTATGCTGAATTAGTGGTGGAAAAGTTACCTATGAGAATAGTAAATGACATTATTATACAAGAGTATTATTTATAAAGACAATTTGAAGTAAGAAAAAATGATTTATTGTAAGGCGAAGGGCCATTATTTTATGAATAGAAAATTGTCACAGAGGAAAGATTTGTTAGAGAAAGGTTTTACAGTGATAGTCTTATAGTGTCTGTATAGGAGGAGACCTCAAGGATTATTAGCTATGTCACACAGCTGCAGGAATAGGAGGGAGACATGGTCTTTTGAGGTGGATCATTATATTTTCAGATCTCTCCAAACATAAGTGATATCTGTTTCTTGATAAGACAAAACACATTTTCATGGAACTTATAATGTTCTGGCTCTATTCTTCAGGATATAGGGTTTGCATTTAAGATATGGTTGGCTAAATTCTCTTAAAAATCACTATGAAATGGCTTTAAGATATTTGAAATGACTTTTTTTTTCCTGGAAAAGAAATTTCCTGATTTATGAGTACTCTAAGAGCACATGGACTAGAATTTTAGAACATACAAGAAATTATGGAGAATTTTGACAATAACTAGCCTTCTTATCTTAAAGGCAACTCAAAAAAGGTAAGAAAAAAATTTTTTTAAACAGGCATCACAAATTGATAAATGGCAGAACTGAGGATAAAGCAAAGAAAGATGTTATTGATTCCAAGTTTGTGACTCATTCTATTATACGAAAAGTGATTTAGAAAGCTTATGCAACTTTATAAGAATAAATATTACTCGTTTTAACTTAGATGCATTTATTGTGTTCTGAAATGGGTTATTCTTGGGGGTGGGGCTGTATTTCTCCATTGCCAACACTGAACAGAAGGACAGGAAATAGCCTGTGTGGGACTCCATGTTAAGAGGCCAGGTCTGCAAAGGACCCTCTCCCAGTACAGAAAAGCCTCACAAGGTAGGCCTTGAGGGCCCCCTTGCTGGCCGGGCAGCTGCATTTAGGGCTGTCTCAGCACAAAGCTGTTCCCCAAATAATTTTAGAAGATAAACAGGCCTCTGTACCCCAGACCCACTGATAAAAGAGATGTCTCAGTACAAAGCTTCTTCCCCTGAAACTGTAAAGATTATTTTTGCCACCTTCCACATTTCCCAACCCCCTATAAGAATATCCTCAGCAATCAGCAGGCGTCTAGTTGCTTTCTTTCCCCAGCCGAGATGCCAGTCACCAGCAACCTAAGAAATAAACTTTGCTAGAGTCCTCCTGTGTTTTCTGTGGCCGTTTCCTGCCTGGTTTTTATCTAACACTCCATACATAGCCATCCTCAGAGCCAGGGAAAACAGTGAGCATTAAGATTTGGGTGTGTTGTGTGATACTATTCCTGGGGAGATGTGAACAAATGTCTATTCACTTCAGATAGGGAATTAACAACAGACCAAAGTAAGGATACCACTAAAATCCAACTTGGTGAACTGATGACTTTTATTGGGGTTACTTACAGGAATATGGGTGAAGGTTTACTTATAAGATCAGAAATGACTCAGAGACACCTGTGTCACCAAAAGCCCACCCTAGCATGGGTGATGGCCCACAAAAGCTAGAAACCTGGAATACATCACACAACTTTTAGGCAGGTGAATAGGTTGGGGAGTGTTGGAGTGTCCTTTCCAAGTTGATTGGTGCCTCTCCCAGACAGCTTGTCTGGTTTTTGCCTCTTCTAGGCAGTTCAACTAATCTCTGTCTCTTCCAGGTGTCTTGGTGATCTATAATATTTATACTTGAGGAGGGTGGGGCCTAGTGAACCTGGTCAGTTTCAGGGACTTCCTGAAGCTATTGTTTACTTCCTGAACTTAATGAGCTTGCTGCAGGACGGAATGTTTACCTCTTCTGGAAACATCCTGTTTTATTTCCCTTTAGCCATCCTGTTATTTACCTCCCTTTAGACAGTCTGTTCTTTACTCCCTCTAAGATGTGGTTTTTCTCACAGAGGAAATTGTTATACAAGAGATGAGTGAAATTTATGGGGGAAAGTGAAGTCATCATTTTCCTTCCCAACTTTATCTAAACCAATGAGAGCCAGTTAATGACTTCTGACCCCTGAGATGAAATTTGCCTTGATGATCTCATACCTGTGTGGTGAGCAGAAAATGAAAAGTATTTTATCAAGGGAACTGAGACCTTATACAGTGGAGCTGAGCATCAGAATGTATCCAGTGCAGAAAGCCCCTCTGAGCACTACACAGAAGGCAGAAACAATGAAAGAAAAAGTGGAATGATTTCTATGTAAATCTTAAAATATCTGCATTTAATAACCACAAACAAAATGGAATGTTTCAACTAACAGTGTTAAGAAAGGAATATGGCGATAGGCAAGCCTGAATAGAGCTGACAAAAATTTAATATTTTTAATTCATAAAGGACAAATTAGGGCTGGAAGTGTAGCTTAGTTGGTTGAGTGTTTGCCTAGCTTGTAGGAAATCTGAGTTTCATCACCAGCACAGCAGAAAGTGGATGTGACATCACATACTTCTTAGTTCCAGCACTCAGGAGGTGAAGGCAAGGAGGATCAGAGATTCAAGGTCACCCTTGGTTACATAAGGAGTTGGAGACCAGCTTGTGACACCTTAGACCCTGTCTCCAAAACAAATTAGCTGGATGTGGTGGTACATTCTTGTAATTCCAGCACTGAGGAAGTTGAGGCAGGAGGACCACTGAAAGTTCTGAACTATATGGTAAGTTTCAGGACAGCCTGGGCTATGTAATGAGACCCTGCCTCAAACTGAATAAAAAAATTAAATAAAAACTCTTAGATAAATTGGGAAGGAAGTGCCCAGACGCACAGAAGGACTCTGGGCAAGTAGAGTTTATAGAAATTGGAGTCTCGGGGGTAGTTTCAAGACCATGAGGGGCACCTTTCCCAGTTCCCTGGGTCTTTGCACTTGGGGCTAGTCTGGTCCTCTATAAAACATAGAAATCTGGGGTACCAGGTGTTTTCACCCAAGGCACTGTAAAGGAACCACAAGAAGAGAGTGGGCAGGATGAGGAGCCAAGGAGTTCGGTTTCCTGGTTTTTGTTATTAATTTTCCATACCTCAAACTTAAAGGTGCAGGGTGGATATGAACATTGGGAAATAGCATGGATTATAGAGGTTAGGGTGTTGATAACAAGTACAGTGAGTAAAAGATTCATTCTTGGATAGAGGTTAAGGAGGGGATCCTTGAGATTTTTAGCTTAAGGGGACCAGTTAGGATTGTCCTAAGAGCTTGGCTACTGTTGGAATAGACAGGATCACCAGGTGAGGCCTGGCCCACCACGGTTGGAGAGTCCCCTTCACCCCTTTCTGTTGGGTGGTGGCTCACAGGTAGGCGTAATCTCCTGGTTGGAGTGGGTGGTCAATTTGGTCCTTAGAGGCCTGAGTAATAATCTGGTCAGTGTATTCCTGAGCAGTTTTCTTGGGAAAGTGAAAGTAGGTAAATGATCATGAAAGAGTGAGGGGTGTTAGAGCAGGAGATCATTTAGGAGGAAGGGCCTTCTGTACTTGAGTTCAAAAGGGCTGAAGAAAGAGGGGGCTCGAGGAAAGGCATGTAATCTGGTAAGGGCAAGAGGCAGGAGAATGACCCAGGATTAATGTAACTGTAGGGAGAATTTGGTAAGGTGATCCTTAAGGGGGGAATTAGCTCTCTCTACCTTTCCTGAGGATTGAGGATGGTAGGGGATATGTAGTGAAGAGTCAGAATGCCCTGACTCCATTTTGGCTAGCTTCTTTAGACAAGCCCAGACAAGCTCAGGCATATTGTACATGTAAAAGCCTTATAAGGTATGAACAAAAACTTCTGACTTTAAAAGATATTAGTCAGCACATTCCAATGCCCTGAAGACAGCCCCTACCAATCAAGACTTTCCCTGTACACAAGACATGGGGACATCCAATTAAGACTTTCCCTGTACACAGGATATGGGACATGCAATTATTTTTAAAAAGATGCTTGGCATGTGTGCGGGTTTCTATGGAGTGCCCCAATAAAAGTTCCTGCCTGCTATTGTTTGGGGCCAGACTCCATATTTGGCTCATGAAGTCTGTGCCTGGCTAACTGCCATTTGGTTATTATCTTTTTTTCTCTCTAAATTCTTAAATAAATTTTATAATCTTTTTGGGTATCTGTGGGAATTATTCTCGATTCTCGAACCCTAACATTGTGGGGGCTCGTCTGGGATTTGAGAATAGAGACTCCAGACCCATGGAAGTGCCAGCCATGAGAGCTGGCCTTGGTAAGTTCTGCCTGCCTCTCTCTCTCTCTCTCTCTCTCTCGCTCTCTCTCTCTCTCTCTCTTGCTTTTCAGTAGTCTGGACATCCTGGGGCTCAGTGGAAATCAGGCAGACACACTATTGATCCCAGAGCTGGAGGAGAATGGGGGACACCCCAACTCCTCTTCTGTTGAGGGAGTCATGCTCCCCTCTGACAAATCCAGGTGGGGCCGGCCCAGAGTCTTGGCCCAGTCCCACGTGGAATCTGGGCTGGCCAAATCTTTTTGGGAAAGGAACAGGGGCAGCCTTCTTGGCTGACCCCGTGCACTGTGAGATTTTCATTTCTCACTCTAGGGAACTGCCATCTTATACTGTCGTCACCCTCTGCTCAGAGCTCTGCCTTGTCTATCGACTTTCCATCCTACTTCTTCTCATTCTCATCCCTCTCCTTGTATTCTTTATTCTTGATGCTTATCCCACGATGGGCCAGAAAGTCTCATCATCTTCAGCTCCATTTGAACTAGTTCTTAGTCATTTTCAGGACAACAAACGAGCAGCTTCAAAAGTGTCTGGACTCTGTGTCAAGCCGACCTGCCTCCAGACCCTCTGAACCATTGAATGGCCCTCCTTTGAAGTTGGATGGCCACCTGAGGGTCCTTTAACCTGTCCCTCATCTACAGGGTTCAAGGAGTTATCTTTGGGGAACCAGGGCACCCTGACCAGGTCCCATACATGTTAGGTTGGTGATACCTGGTTGCTGCCCCCCCCCTTACTGCTGCCCCTGCCACCAGGGCCTAAGGAGCCAGCCACTTTCCTTCCCCTGAAGAAAGTTCAGACCAAAAACCCATCAGGTCCCAAGGCCCTTCCCTCGGCGCCAGAGAAAGATTTCCTCCCACCACCTTATGGGGCCCCAGTGAGTGCTCAGGATAGACCTAGGGAATGCAGGTCATGAGCATCTTCCTCTTCTTCCAGTCCTTCCCCATCTCTGTTCTCAGTTCCCATGGCTGAGCCAGTGCCTCCCGTGGCCAAGCCCAGCCCAATGCACACTCGCTCAAAGGGGGAGGGGAGAATTGTGTGAGGTCTCCTGAGGGAGATTGGACCCCCAAGGGAGGGTGGAATTTCCCCAGTAGTCTACTTTCCTTTTTCTACTAGTGACTTGTATAATTGGAAGTTACAGACTCCCTCCTTCACTGAGAAGCCTCAGGCCCTAATTTCCCTCCTGGATACCATTCTTTTTACCCACCAACCCACTTGGGATGATTGCCAACAGTTATTAAATATCCTTTCACCACTGAGGAATGGAACTGCATCCTTCGGGAATGCAGACACACGGTCCCTGGAAATGATGGGCGACTGACAGAGAATGAGGATTTAATTGTGGCTGCTTTCCCTCTCACACCCAACAGAGGGATGGGACTATACACCCCCAAAGGTAGGGAACACCTAAAGGTCTATCACCAGATTCTTATGGGGAGGGTTTCCGGGCAGCTGCTAAGCACCCCACCAATTTGTCTAAGGTCAGTCAGGTGATACAGGGAAGGGATGAATCTCCTGGAGTGTACCTGGAATGCCTGTTAGAGGCTTTCAGAACTTATACTCCCATAAATCCAGAGGCCCCAGAGAATCAGATGGCCATCATATGGCTTTCGTAAATCAGGAGCTCCAGATATAAAACAAAAACTTCAAAAAGTGGAAAGTTTTGAAAGCAAAAACCTTCTGAGCTGATGGCAGTGGCGAACAAGGTATTTAACAACAGAGAAACCCCTGAAGAAAGACAAATTAAAGGGCTGACTAGGATATTGCTGGCTGAAAGAGCAATGAATCCCAAATGGGGGGACTGACCCTCTATGAAAAAGGGAACCCAAGCCCTGCAACCCCCACAGGAAGGTCAGCCCTGCCTAAAAAGAGACCAGTGCATATAGGCGAGCACGCGCTGGGCTCTCAGGGTCCCAGTGCGCACTCCTGGGCAGTGAAAGCTCCTCCACTACTGAGGTCTACTCAGTCGATCCCGTCCCTATTTCACCCATATACCTTCCTCAGGATGTGACGTCCACTGGCCACTTGGACCACACGGGAAGCGTATGAGGGACGGTGAAAGCCAGGGTGTCCGCGAGTCGGTGATGGAGGAATAGCGC
>NW_008334762.1:249689-251818 GCF_000622305.1 Nannospalax galili | reverse complement strand
AGGCTCAAATCCATTTCTCTGGGAGAGGACCTCCTGATGTGACTGTACCGGATGCAGCCTATATCCTATGCTTACAACTAGAAGAAGAATGGAGAGTGCACGCCCCACCCCCTCAAAAGAGACCAACCACTATCCTCAAGGACCTCCAGGCAGCAATCCCTGGAGTTTGTGTGGAAACTAATTCCCCAGGGAGGGCCATCCAACAGCCACCAATAATGGTTACTTTAAAAACTAATGCTCAGCCTGTAAGAGTAAAACAGTACCCAATGACTCTTGAAGCCAGGGCAGGAATTACCAAACACATAAACTGCCTTAGGGAGTTTGGTATTCTGGTTCCATGCCAATCTCCATGGAACACCCCTCTCCTACCCGTCGAGAAACCGGGGACTAACGATTTCTGCCCAGTGCAGGATTTGAGAGAAGTTAACAAGAGGGTAGAGGATATCCACCCTACAGTCCCCAATCCATATACCCTGCTGAGCTCACTCTCTCTGGGGAGAAGGGTCTATACTGTTCTAGGTCTCAAGGATGCCTTCTTTAGCCTGACCTTGGCAAAGGAAAGTCAACCCATCTTTGCCTTTGAGTGGCGAGACCCAAACCAGGGGTTTAATGGATAACTCACTTGGACATGACTGCCACAAGGGTTCAAGAACTCCTCCACGATCTTTGATGAGGCTCTACACCAGGACTTGCAGGAACATCAGGTCTTGCACCTGGAGGTAAGCCTCCTACAGTATGTAGATGACCTGTTAATTGCCACTGAAGATGAAGACACTTGTCTTTAGGCCACCAGAGATTTTCTCCTGACCTTGGACCAATTGGGATATAAGGTCTCCGCCAAGAAGGCTCAGCTCTATATCACAGAGGTAATGTACTTGGGGTGCATATTAAGGGATGGGCAGAAGTGCCTGTCACCAACCAGAAAGCAAGCCATTATGGAAATTCCAAGCCCGAGATCCCGCAGGCAGTTGTGAGAGTTCCTGGGATCGGCAGGCTTCTGTTGGCTCTGGATACCCGGATTTGCCAAGCTGGCAAAACCCCTGTATGAAGCCACTTGAGGGAACGAGTCATCCTTCCTATGGACTGAGACTCAGGAGAGGGACTTTCAAGAATGATCCCGCAGGCAGTTGTGAGAGTTCCTGGGATCGGCAGGCTTCTGTTGGCTCTGGATACCCGGATTTGCCAAGCTGGCAAAACCCCTGTATGAAGCCACTTGAGGGAACGAGTCATCCTTCCTATGGACTGAGACTCAGGAGAGGGACTTTCAAGAAATTAAAAAGGCTTTATTGCAGGCTCTTGGCTCTACCAGATATCCATAAGCCCTATCAGCTCTTTGTTGACAAATGAGTGGGAATAGCAAAGGGAGTCCTGACCCAAATGCTGGGCCTTGGAAGAGACTTGTGGCTTACTTGTCAAAAAAGCTTAATCCCATGGTCTCGGAATGGCCGGGCTGCCTCAGAATTGTCACAGCCATGGCCTTGGTTAAGGATGCAGATAAGCTCATGCTGGGACAGCCCATTATAGTCACCACCCCTCACCCAATTGAGGGGATCCTTAAAAATCCCCCCGACCAATGGATGACAAATGCTTGGTTGACACACTGTCAGGCCTTTCTCCTTAATCCCCCTCGTATCCAGTTCATCTCCAGCACCGCTTTCAGTCCTGCCACTTTGCTGCCAGAACTGGATCTTGAGGTCCTGAACAACTGCCTGGAGGTACTCTGCAGCTTACATGGGACTCGGGAAGACCTGACAGATGTTCCACAGCCCCACCCGGACTCAATTCTTTTCACGGATGGAAGTAGCTTCATTAAGGAGGGAACCAGGTATGTGGGGGCGGTGGTCATCAGTCCATCGCGGACAGTGTGGGTTTCTTCCCTACCAGTTGGGACCTCTGCTCAGAGGGCTGAAATAATTTCCCTGACTCAGGACTTAAAGCTAAGTAAAGACCAGATGTTAACATTTTCACTGATAGCTGTTACAGTTTTTCTATGGCTCATGTCCATAAGGCTATATACAAGGAGAGGGGGCTCCTGACAGCAGAAGGAAAGACTTTCAAAAATAAACAAGAGATCTTGGAACTCCTGGAGTCCATATGGTTACCAAAGAGACTGGCCATCATCCATTGTC
>NW_008334762.1:239762-243452 GCF_000622305.1 Nannospalax galili | reverse complement strand
CTTATAGGGTTTATACTGAGTACAATATTGTATAACTGTAATAATTCAACTGTAAACCTAAAAATTTACAGCCAATTTTGAAAGAGATGCATCCTACCTCAGGAAACCGTTATTGAATGTGTCAATTGTGTTGTAATGATATGCTTCTTCTAAGTATGTTGTTATTAAATAAATCATTTTTAAAAATTAAAAAAAAAATCCCCCCAACCAATGGATGACAAATGCTTGGTTGATGCATTATCTGGCCTTGCTCCTTAATCCCCCTCACATCCCGCTCGTCTCCAGCGCTGCTCTCAATCCTGCCACTTTGCTGCCAGAACCAGATCTTGAGGTCCTGCATGACTGCCTGGAGGTACTCTGCAGCTTACATGGGACACAGGAAGACCTGATGGATGTTCCATAGCCCCACCTGGACTTAATTCTGTTCACAGATAGAAGTAGCTTCATTAAGGAAGGAACAAGGTACATGGGGGTGGTGGTCATCAGTCCATCATGGACAGTATGGGCCTCTTCCCTACCAGTAGGGACCTCTGCCCAGAGGGCTGAAATAATTGCCCTGACTCAGCCTTAAAGCTAAGACCAGACTGTTAACATTTTCACTGATAGCCATTACACTTTCGCTATGGCTTATGTCCACAGGGCTATATACAAGGAGAGGGGGCTCCTGACAGCAGAAGGAAAGACTATCAAAAATAAACAAGAGATCTTGGAACTCCTGGAGGCCATATGATTACCAAAGAGACTGGCCATCATCCATTGTCCAGGGCACCAAAAAGGGGATTCACTGGAGGCACAGGGAAACAGGAGTGCGGACCTAGCAGCCAGAGAAGTGGCCCTGAAAGCCTTGAACTCACTGGTTATTTTGCCTGAACCCCTCTTGCCAGAAGAGACCTCCTACTCAGCTCAGGACGATCAAGATTTAACTTC
The DNA here is from genome assembly GCF_000622305.1 of Nannospalax galili. NCBI lineage: Eukaryota > Metazoa > Chordata > Mammalia > Rodentia > Spalacidae > Nannospalax > Nannospalax galili. The sequence goes on along the minus strand of NW_008334762.1, from coordinate 242,525 downwards.
CCTGAAAAATACCAACATCAAGAATGGATGGAGATATACCTCTGATGGGAGGCTCATTCAGCTGCATAAGCTGGCAGAGGACTTAATATATAAACTTCACAAAGGGACCCACCTAGGAAAGAGAAATTTATGGGAACTACTGATTCTGTACCACATTTTCGATCTAACCAAAATGCTTGAGAGCTGTCTTTCCAGATGTTGCTCCTGCCAGGTTACTAATCCCAGAGGAAAAGTCATGCCCCCAGCCAGAAGGGAGAGGGGCAATGCACCTGGCGTCCATTGGGAGGTGGACTTCACTGAGGTAAATCCTGGCAGATATGGCTATAAATATCTCCTAGTCTTGTAGATACATTTTCAGGATGGGTCGAAGCATTTCCACTAAGGGAGAAACTGCCTCAATGGTGGTTAAAAAGATCATCAATGAACTAATACCAAGGTATGGACTCCCCTCTATGATCAGATCAGACAATGGACCAGCCTTCATCTCTAAGGTAACTCAAGAGTTAATTAAAACACTGAGGACTAATTGGAAGCTATGTTGTACATACCACCCCCAGAGCTCAGGGCAAGTAGAGAGAATGAATCAGATCCTTAAATAGACCTTGACCAAAGTAACCCTGGAAACTGGCAGTGACTGGACAGGCCTCCTACCTTTTGCCCTATACAGGGTCAGAAATACCCCAAATACTCAAGGCCTAACACCTTATGAAATCGTGTATAGGCGATCACCCCCTTTCCTTCCCAAGCTGCCTTCAGATGTGCTAATTGACTTGTCTGAATCCCAATTTCTTAAGTCCCTACAGGCCTTACAGATTGCACAAGACAATGTTTTCCTCTTGCTGTGGCACATCTACGAACTGCCACTGGCCCAACCGCATGGATTCAAGCCAGGAGACCTTGTTTGGGTGAGATGGCACCACAAGGAGCCCCTCGGACCTCGATGGAAGGGGCCAAACATCATGATCCTCACCACCCCTACTGTGGTTAAGGTGGCCGGTGTCCAGACCTGGATACATCACTCGCATTTAAAGGCTGCATCAGAAAATTGGTCAGACCAAGTCGACAAGAGATGGAAGGTCACACAGGTAAAAGACAATCCTCTCAAGCTAAAAATCTCTGCCACACCATAACCCTTGTTGCTTTTTTATTTCTTTTTATAGAGCCTGCCCTAGCTAACTCCCCTCATGGACTCCAAAACATCACCTGGGTAGTTAGTAGCACATCCACTGGAAAGACAGTGAACATCTCCTCCCACCTGAGACCTCCAGGGTCCTGGTACCCCAAGATTACATTCAACATCTGCGACCTGCTTGAAGGAGCTTGGGAATCGTACACCCCTTCAGGAACTGTGAATTATGCTTGCCAGTCTTCCCTTCGCTGAAAGAGGATCAAGGAGCATCACTTCTATGTTTTCCCGGGTGACAATGGTGACTGAAGGAGTACTTGTGGGGGCCAGGAGACTATTTCTGTGCTTCAGGGGGCTGTGTGTCTACTGGATATATTAATTGGGCTGCCCCCATCACTACCAACTTGATCCAGGTAACTGCGGTCCCAGGCCTAACCCTTTGGCGAAACCCCAGATCAAGGCAATTTGAGGGACCCTGTTCCTCCTTTAGATGCAACCCTATCTCCTTGAGCTTCACCCCAAAAGGAAAGGAACTTAAAATCCTACAAAAATGGATTGATGGGTGAACGTGGGGCCTCAGGTTATACACCACAGGGACTGACCCAAGAATACTCTTTTCAGTCCATCTTCAGGTGGGTCTAGTCTTGGGGACCCAGATGGGGCCAGCTTGGACAGTGTTACAGCCTATAGGATGACCAACACCGGCCTTAACTATTTTTAAATCTGTCAAGAGGCCAGCTCCTAGCAAAATTGTCTGACTGGATAAAACTGCTACTTTGCCCAAACCTAGATCCACACCCCCAGAGATCTGACGAGTCCAAGAGCACATACAGCCATCCCCTGGGCTTACAAATCTCCTAAATGCCACCTTTATTGCTTTAAATAATACTTCCCCTAACCTTACTATCTATTGCTGGTTTTGCATGGACCGAAGCCCTCCTTTTTATGATGGGTTAGCTCTCCTAGGAAATTATGCTGTCACTTCTGACCCCACTGCCTGTAGAATCCCCCCACCTACAGGGAGAAGGGGACTTACCCTCACCCAAGTGTATGGAAAAGGGTTATGCGTGACTCCCTCACATAAAATTGTTCCCCCTTCTTACCAACATCTACGTAACTCTGTTCAAGAGATAGGGGCTACTACACCTAACCCATATATGGGTTAAAAAGATGCTTGGTGTGTGCGCAGGTTTCTATGGAGTCCCCCAATAAAAGTCCCATTTGGTGGGCCTATACCTCTGGCTTAACTACATGCCTCCACACATCCATTCTAAACCAGACGAGGGATTTTAGTGTACTAGTGCAGCTGGGTCCCCACCTATATTATAGAACAGACATAGAAATGGAAACCAGAGTCTCAGAAGAGTCTAGGCCTCATAGGGCCATAGGAACCACTGCAGTTGTCTTGTCTACAGTATTCAGGGTCAGACCACTGCAACTGGTCTGGGGGCTTCAGCGCTAGTCCTCCAAGATAAAAATTATCACTTTCTTAGACAGTCCATAGAATTAGACATACAATCATTAGAAACATCTATCCGCCACTTCGAAGACTCTCTATCCTCTTTAGCTGAGGTAACCTTACAAAATAGGAGAGGGCTGGATTTACTTTTTCTAGAAAAAGGAGGACTCTGTGTTGC